>NW_027256888.1:7119131-7141631 GCF_029215685.1 Pituophis catenifer annectens
CTAGCGCTGGTATTTAGTGTAACAACCTCTAACCTGCTCAACTTGTTTGCCTTTGTATTTTCCACATCAGCTGGAAATCCTGGGAGCTGATACTATCGGGTTGAAGAATTCATCATGGACAGAGGATAAGATTTGCAAGATGGCCAAAATAATGTGATGCTATCATCAGAAATTCTTCTATGCTCTTTAATTAAAACTTCACTCCTATTTTTGAAAGATTCAAAACCCCAGTCGATCCGTAGCATTCTTTGTTTCTTCAGCTTCACACCCACTTTACTAAGGATCAAAAGAGACCATACACTGGGAAGAAACGTAACATTTTTCAAAAGATTCTCACCATCCGCAGCTCCTTCAAGAACTGAGGAAAGAGGTTTAAGGTGAAATTGGGTTGTGACCTTCTAAAACGATGAGAAATTATAAAAGTCTCAGGAGATATGAGATAGGAAGCCATCTGCTGAATCTGTTTTAGGTCTCGGGTGAACAGTTTTTGAAGTCGAATAGACCCAACGCATTTTGTCCTGCAGTTCTCAGAAGCGAGAAAATCTTAACAGTTTTATTTCATTGTCTTATTGCAGCCCAGTTCGACAATAACTGGTGGTGTCACTTACCTTTTTTTTTTAACTGTTCTTTCATCCACATCAATGAGATGACTGAGTAAAGCCATACCTACAGGATACATCTAAAGAGTTCTGTGAAAATGATACTGGAGCTTTCTCAATGTAATATTATTCAAAATTGCCATGTTGCCAAAGTTGGTGCGACATGTAATGCATTGTTACAAGTCTGTGGTGGCGCAGTGGTTAGAATGCAGTACTGCAGGCTACTTCTGCTGACTGCCGGCTGACTGCAATTTCGTAGTTCGAATCTCACCAGGCTCAAGGTTGACTCAACCTTCCATCCTTCCGAGGTTGGTAAAATGAGGATGCCAATTGTTGGGGGCAATAGGCTGACTCTGTAAACTGCTTAGAGCAGGCTGTGAAGCACTGTGAAGTGGTATATAAGTGCTATTGCTATTGCTGGCTGCCAGCAGTTCGGCAGTTCGATTCTCACCGACACAGGGTTGACTCAGCCTTCCGTCCTTCCGAGGTCGGTAAAATGAGGACCCAGATTGTTGGGGGCAATAGGCTGACTCTGTAAACTGCTTAGAGAGGGCTGTGAAACATTGTGAAGTGGTATATAAGTGCTATTGCTATTGCTGGCTGCCAGCAGTTCGGCAGTTCGATTCTCACCGACACAAGGTTGACTCAGCCTTCCGTCCTTCCGAGGTCGGTAAAATGAGGACCCAGATTGTTGGGGGCAATAGGCTGACTCTGTAAACCACTTAGAGAGGGCTGTGAAACACTGTGAAGCGGTATATAAGTCAAAGTGCTATTGCTATTATATCTCCAAAACACCAACTTGTGGAAACGCCATTTTGTTCTATATGTAAATCGTTCAAAAGATGCTGTGTGGGTCTACAGGTAGTTCTCAGCTTGCAACAGTTCATTTACTGACCATTCAAAGTTATAACGGCACTGAAAAAAGTGACTTATGACTTATTTTTCACACTCATGACCATTGCAGCATCCCCAATAAAATTTGGATGATTGGCAACTGGTTCATATTTATGACGATTGCAGTGTTCCGGGGTCATAAGACTGTATTTTGCGAACTTCTGACCAACAAATTCAATGTGGAAGTCAGATTCACTTACCAATTGTGTTCCTAACTTAACAACTGGTGGTATCTACTGAACAAATGTGGCAAGAAAGGTTGGGGCAAAATTCAGTTAATGCCTCACTTAGCAACAGAAATGTTGGACTCAATTTGTGATTGTACGTTGAGGACAATCAAAGTACATAATTAGATGCATCAAGCTATTGTTAAAGGATATGTTAGCAAGAAGACTAACAAAGCAGGGATTTTCCATTAAAAAAAAAATAGTGTCAGCCACTCAGAAGGAAATGTAAAGACAGTGCCTGTATATTTTTCTTCCCTCCCCCTTTTTAAAAAAAGGATGTGCTTTTAATCTCAGGGTTGCTTCCTGGGGACCTCCCTCAAGGAATGAATTAGATGCCTGTAATGCAAGTAATTGCATAACCAACTGCTCCAGCCATTAAACCCTCAGCCATAGCTTCTCACACACAATCTAGCATGTTTGATGCCTGTTTGGAGGAAAGAGGAACAATCGATCCGGAACAGTTGCCTATCCACTAATCTTTTGAAAAACTCTCAAGGGATTAAAAAAAAAAAAAAAAGCTCTTTTGCAAGGTACAAGAAAAAAAAAAAGGAAACAGTCCAGTGGGAAATGTGAATGAGCACAACTGCATTGCAAAGAAAATAAATAATTGATACATAGATGGATGGATGGATGGATGGATGGATGGATGGATGGATGGATGATAGATAGATAGATAGATAGATAGATAGATAGATAGATAGATAGATAGATAAAGAGATATGATGGATGGATGGATGGATAGATAGATAGATGATAGAGACGATAGATGATCGATGGATAGATAGATAGATAGATAGATAGATAGATAGATAGATAGATAGATAGATGATAAATGGATGGATGGATAGATGGATGGAGAGAGAGATGATTGATGGATAGATAGATGATGGATAGATAGATGATAGATAGATAGATAGATAGATAGATAGATAGATAGATAGATAGATAGATAGATAGATGATAGATGGATGGATAGATGGATGGATAGATGGATGGAGAGAGAGAGATGATGGATGGATGGATAGATGGATGGAGAGAGAGAGATGATGGATGGATGGATGGATGGATGGATGGATGGATAGATAGATAGATAGATAGATAGATAGATAGATAGATAGATAAATAGCTAGATAGATGATAGATGGATGGATGGATGGATAGATAGATGGATAGATGGATGGATGGAGAGAGAGAGATGATGGATAGATAGATAGATGATAGAGATGATAGATAGATAGATAGATGATAGATAGATAGATAGATAGATAGATAGATAGATAGATAGATAGCAATAGCACTTAGAGTTATATACTGCTTCACAGTGCTTTACATCCCTTTATAACCACTTTACAGAATCAGCATATTGCCCCCAATAATTTGGGTCCTGATAGATAGATAGATAGATAGATAGATAGATAGATAGATAGATAGAAGACAGATAGATAGATAATCAGTACCAAAATTCCTCAGATTGAACAGCTGATCTTCTTACTTAGATACATGCACCACAGTAAATCTAACTATGCAGTCGATAAATGTTGCCATTCAAGATGCAGAGAATGGTGAATAGAGATAGAGGATCTGCATCCTCTAAAAGAATGCAAATGACCAGCTGTCTGCAAGGAATATAAATCCTTCCATTCCCCACTATCCTGTCAGAGCTGAAGATGCTTCTTGGATGAGAAGCAAAATATTTTCAGAAGAAAAAAACAAGAAAGTTCAGTTGCCTCCCGAAAAAGCACCTTTGGGACGACTTTATTATAGATTTTATACTTTTCTGCCAAGAAAATATCCTAACTCATTTTGGGATTGCAGAAACATTTTGTGGGTAATGAAAGTGATTATATGATTTTTAACCCTGATCCAAGGATTTTCTGAAATATCCTTTGGGCAAAGCTGTAAAAAAAAGAACAATCCTGCTAGATGCTTTAAAGATGTTTGAGACTTACTGATAGTGATGGTGTATGACTTTTATTTATTTTTTTTGCAAAAATGTCATCTCTCCTAAAAAAGAGAGAGAAAAGTTCAAGATGCAAAAAAAAACAACAAAAAACAACAACAACAACAACAACAACAACAACAACAACAACAACAACAACACGTTTTTAATCCTTGAAGCATTGGGTGGGAATTGAGAATAAATCAGCAAGAAAGGTTCTACTTAATCAAGTCTCCATTGCCCAAATTAAAGCCTTCTTTCTTTAAAAAAAAAATTACAAAATAAGGAATTTGTTAAATTAGTTAAGTTTTAGTTAAGTTAGTTAGCAATTAAAATGGGGATTAGTTGTTGTTTTTTAAAATAATTTTTTTATTTTAAATAAAAACATAACATAAAACCATCATCATTCCAAATAATTACAGACAGTGTGTCGATCAGTTAACATTCTTTCGTGCTTAATACCATTTCCAGAGTACCAATTTGTGACAAAAGCTTATTTCTCATAAGAAAGAACTTCACACATTTTTTCTTTACATCAACCACATATTTCATACGTCATCTCCATGTTTTATTGTCTATCCATTGATGAAAACAAATCCCTTATCAAATAATATTGTCTTATTTATTATTTATTATTTTATTATTTTATTTATTTTATTTTATTTTATTGGATTTATATACCGCCCTACTCCTGAAGGACTCAGGGCGGTGAACAGCCACAGAATAAAACACATAAATACAAAAATTTAAAATAGAATAAAAACGAATTAAATAATTTGGCTGAGACAAATTCCTGTTCTCTAATTTCAAATGTCAATTTACTCATTTCAGCATATTCCATAATTTTCTTAATGGGGATTAGTTGTTGATTTGATTAAACTTTTCCATAATGGGTATCGTGGCATCATTATCTTCATCCATTCAAAGACTCAATCCATGTTTATTGCCAAACTGAATTTAGGAGAAAAGGAAGAAGAAGGGGAAAAAATGCTTAAATTGACAGCAAATAAGCATGAAGGAACTACCATTGAGCCTACAGCATGTCAAAAGTATTTTTTTCAACTGTGAAATGGCTTTAGGGATCAAGGTTTTGTCCCTTAGAAAGGTTGCCTTGTAGTAAGCTCCTATCTCTAATTACATTAGCTCATAATAACATCTTGTAGCTTCTACCCCTCACAGTTTTATTTCTTGGCTTAACCAGTTTAATCTCTGGGCTCCCTTAAAGGAAGAAACACGCTTTCTTTAAGTTGTGAAATTCTACAAAAAGCCAGATGCAAGTCAATCAATAGCCACGATGGGAATCGCGATCACGCTGTCTCCCTTTCCCCCCCCCCGATCTCCTACTTTAATAAATAATCGAATCGTGAATGCAAACCCCGTTTTATTAAATAGATTTTTTTTCCCCCCTAAAGTACCGTGACCCAATTCGGTAATCTTAGCTTCCTGGCGTTACCCTGGCAGGATTTGATTTTCGTCTGCTTGGCACTTCCTCCATCAGCTAATTAAATCGCCATGGAAAAAGGGTTGAAAATTTAAAACAGTGTCCAAATCTGAAACCCCTTGACGGCCTCCCAACATCAGTGAGAAAATGTTTGAGCAAGCAGGTTGGGGATTCTTCCCTTGGGGACCCACTGTGCAGTGATGTTTATCCTGTACAAGTTATATTAGTATCATGGGGATAGCGTTGCACACTGCTGTTTTTTTCTTCTTACCTCTTAACATACACAGATAAACCTGGATAGCACTTCCAGCTTTCCCATTTTAAACACGGGTTTTCTTTTGTCATGTAGGCCAGTGATGGTTAACCATTTTTCCCCTCACGCGACCGTGCCCACGGCCATAATGCAATACCCCACACACAAGCCCCGCCCCCCTGTGCAGGCACACGCAATCCAGGGGTGGGTTCTACTTACCTTTATTACCGGTTCGCAACGGAACCGGAAATGCACAGAAGCATTTTGATGATGTCAGGGTCGGTGGGCGGAGCCTCCCACCGGTTTTACTAACGGTTCTATAGAACCGGTGTGAACCGGGGGCAACCCACCGCTGACGCAATCCCCCCACACTGCCACACACCCCTGCATTTATGTTTTTAGTATATATATATATATATTATTTTTAATGATTGTAAATTATCCAGTGGTTACCCTGTGGTGAGATGGGGTGGAGGCCAATCAGCTTTAAAAATAAATAAATATTTATTTATTCAAGGCATGTCTTTTTATAACCAGCTTGGAGACAGGGAGAGTTCTGGGGATAGAAATCAGGCTTCCGGGGGGAAAAAAAATGTCTTTGGCTTTTGGAAGTATCCCAGAACTGTCAATATCAGAATGTTATTCTTCCAGAGCTTCTTTTAGTGAGGACATACTTTGCTAAGAAAAATTGCATAATTAAGATATGCAATCTATATTATCTTGGCCACTGATGAACTCAGCTAAAACTTGCCTGAAGAATTGCATGAAGGGAGATTATATTAGCGATGGAAGGATTACTTGGTGAGTTTTATATGCGTTCATTCCAGTGATGAAATCCAATTTTTTTTATTACTGGTTCTGTGGGGATGGCTTGGTGGGCGTGGTGTGGCTTTGTGGGCATAGCTTGGTGGGTGTGGCAGAGAAAGGATACTGTAAAATCTCCATTCCCTCCCCACTCTTGGGAGAAGGATATTGCAAAATTTCCATTCCCACCCCACTCTGGGGCCAGCCAGAGGTGTTATTTACCGGTTCTCCGAACCACTCAAAATTTCCACTACCAGTTCTTTCAACTGCTCAAAATTTCCACTATCAGTTCTCCAGAACCTGTCAGAAGCTGCTGGATTTCACCCCTGGTTCATTCCTAAATCTGTTCCATTCCAATCCTGTGTACCTTTGTCATCAAAAATGGGGAAAGAGGAAAAAAGATGGCAAGAAACATGTCTGGATGGAACATACACATTCAGGATGTTATTTCCTCAATTACAACTTGCAAATATATTTTATTCCAGACTGCTTATTTAGTCCCGCCTGGACTACTGCAATGCTCTCTATATGGGGCTCCCCTTGAGGAGCACCTGGAGGCTCCAGCTGGTCCAGAATGCGGTCGCGCAGGTGGTTATGGGAGCGGCGTGTCGCTCCCATGTGACCCCCCTCCTGCGCAAGCTGCACTGGCTCCCAGTGGTCTTCCAGGTGCGCTTCAAGGTTTTGGTTACCACCTTTAGAGCGCTGCATGGCATCGGACCGGGGTATTTATGAGACCGCCTTCTGCTACCAATAGCCTCTCACCGACCAGTATGCTCCCATAGAGAGGGGCTTCTCAGGGTGCCGTCGGCCAAACAGTGTCAACTGGCGGCTCCCAGGGGGAGAGCCTTCTCTGTGGGGGCACCTACCATCTGGAACGAGCTCCCCCCAGAGATACGGAGGATCCCGGATCTGCGCACATTTCATCGTGCTCTCAAAACATTTTTATTTCAGCAGGCTGGCCTGGCCTAACTCTCCCTTTTAAATTTTTAAATCGTTTGATTTGTTTTATAAATTGAGTGTTTTAAATTTGTTTTTCGGCCAAAATATTTAATAATTTTAATGGACTTTTAATGTTTGTATTATCTGTATTTTATCTTGGCTGTTCACCGCCCTGAGTCCTCCGGGAGTAGGGCGGTATAGAAATTTGATAAATGAATAAATAAATAAATAAATAAATAAATAAATAAATAAATAAATAAATAAATTTCTAGAAAAAAGCTTTTCAGGCAATTCGAAAAACTGTAAAGTCTAATGGTTAACTGAGCTCCAATTCACATGATTTTCAGGTGAACTTAGTTCGTCTCCCATGACATATGGGCCAAACGTAACCTTGAAAAAAACCTTACACTGTTTTTTTGCCTAGAATGAAAACTGAACAGAGCAAACTTGTCCGAACCGGCTGAATTCCGGTTGTTTGTACCGCTAAAAAGATATCCCTTGATCTTCCTAGACAAAAAGCGTGAAATAAATATAACAAGTTCATGATAAATTAGTAATCTCCATGAAGAATTAATTATTTATTCAGAGGTGCAAGGTGAAAAGAAATTCATGAAATTTGAACATATGTTTTTTTCTTCAGCCAGACTTGCTAGCTCCTTCTCTGACTTCCTGACTTACAAATATTGATATATATATATTTTAATATGAGCACAAATTAAAACATTTAACAGACTGACAGCAGTGGGCATGTTTGTAGAGAGTTAGAAGATACCTTATGTTTCTCTCTTACGCTTCTCGTTAAGAGTTCTAGTTCATGACAAGTGTTGATTGCTTTCAGTCAAAGCGATTCCTGAGGATGACTTGCAATAAATTCATTGCAAAGGCAAGCTCTTTATTAATTAACATGTAATCATTGAAGCCAGGCACATTCCAGAAAATTAATGGCTGAATTAAATAATTTAACTGCTGCTCATTTAATAAATTGATTTGCCACTTTTAATATTAAGCAGCATTAATTTTATATACCCGTTAATGGGAGGCAGTGTTTCATTTCATTTTATTTTATTTTAAAAAATTAATTTTATTTTAGAATTTTAGCCTTATACTTCAATGCATATTCCATCACTTGACAGATGTGTGGGTTTAGGTTAATATGTAAGCTCAAGAGGTCAATTTGATCTCAGGTTTTGCAAAATGCCACTTTTTATTTTTGTCTCCCAGCTGAGTGTTTCCTAGAGATGTTTAAATCAACTCTAGATTTCCAACAGAAACAGCTAGGCAGTTACCATATTTTCTGCAGTATAAGACACTCCAGAGTATAAGATGCGCATTAGTTTTTGGGGAGGAAAACAAGAAAAAGAGCCTTGGTAGCACAGGGGTTTAAGGCACCCTGTTATTAAGCTGGTTATTAAGACCAGCTGCCTGCAATTACTGCAGGGTTCGAATCTCGCCAAGGCTCAAGGTTGACTCAGCCTTCCATCCTTTCTAAGGTAGGTAAATTGAGGACCCAGTTTGTGGGGGCAATAAGCTGACTTTGTATAAATATACAAAAGGATGAAGGCTATTGCTGAGCACATTGTAAGCCGCCCTGAGTCTTCGGAGAAGGGCGGCATATAAATCAAATAATAATAAAAAAATCTGCCTCTGCCTACCAGCATCCATCAGTATTCATCTGGCTAATGTCCTTGCAGCAAACAGCCTGGCAAGCTTCAGCACGTTATCACAGCCTGATTTAGCACAAACAGCTGATTGGCGGTTGGATACTGCACTTCAAGGTATTGGTTCTCACCTTTAAAGCGCTCCATGGCTTAGGGCCCAGTTATTTACGAGACCACCTTCTGCCACCGATAACCTCCCACTGGCCAATTCGCTCCCACAGAGAGGGCCTCCTCAGGGTGCCGTCGGTCAAGCAATGTCGACTGACGACCCCCAGGGGGAGAGCCTTCTCTGTGGGGGCACCCGCCCTCTGGAACGAGCTACCCCCAGGAATACGACTGATCCCGGATCTCCGTACCTTCCGTCGAGCTTTGAAGACCTTCCTATTTCAGCAAGCTGGGCTGGCTTAAAATTTCAATGGGTTATTTTAAGGGTAATGGGTTTTAATTTTGGGGAAGCCAATTCGATTTAATTCTGTTTTAAATTATTTTAAATTTTATATTGTATGTATTTTAATTTCGGCTGTTCACCGCCCTGAGTCCTTCGGGAGAAGGGCGGTATACAAATTTAAACAATAAATAAATAAATAATAAATAAATACAGAGGATTTGCCATGTTTGGGGAGCTGGGCTGGAACAGGATGCCTGTACTTGACTGCTACTTCTGTGGCCAGGTTCAAAATCAGCCATGGCCCAATAGCGGGCCACAACCCCAGGGGTTGGGACCGCTGCCATAAAGGAATACACCATTTTGTTTTGATTTTTTTTTGCGGAAAAGCAATGTAATGAAGAGAGAGAGAGGGGGGGAGAGAGAGAGAGAGAGAGAGAGAGGGAGAGAATGGATAAGATGTAGTGCGATTGAGGTTTTGCCTACAAAGCTCTAAAATAAAAGCGAATCCTCAAAATGTCTCAGGCAATAGCAGTTGAACAGGACTTGGCAACATTCCTAGAAATCTCCACTGCAAAGGCTGAATGTAGGAAGTGAAGAGTATCACTTTCTGGACAACCGAAGCATCCAGTATGAAGTGGATAATTAAGGCCTCCGTGCCAGTTATTATACAAGTCGAAACAAAAATATAACACAGGCCACTGACTCATAGCTGACTCACCAAGTACAAACACTGCTCTGAATGGAAGATGTTTTACTCTGCTTTCTCTTCCAATCATACACAATTTTCACCTCCAGACACTCACAAATAATCCCGAGCAGGATTCTTTATAATTAACAATATAACTGTAGCTACGGAACATTTTCAAAGAAAATGAAGCCAATCTCCATTGACATAGCTGTCTTGGCAATATAATGGAGGAGGCGTGCTGTTACCTTATTTCCTTTAAAAAAACAACAACCCAGTTGTGCAATCACAATTCAAAAACTGCACATAACACAAGCCTTTATTTGAATGAAACGCTTCAGTTGAGAAATACGTATGTGGATATGTTTTGGGGTAAATTGTAGGAGTGACCCAAAAACAGGATGCTGTATTCCTTATTTTATTCTTTTTTATTTAATCTGTTTCTTGTATTCCATTTATATGTATGGTTTGTTTTTTTTTCTCTCTCAAGCACAGGAAATCAGGAGTCTGGGCAATTCAGCTGAATTGTTCTGTCCCAGCTCTCAAACACAACAAATCCTCTATAGTTAACTAAACGTTCTTTCTCAGGAATTTCAAACTGCCCGAGGAGCTGCTGATCCAGTTCTACAGAGGAATTATTGAGTGTGTCATCTGCACTTCCATAACTGTCTGGTTTGGTTCTGCAACCCAACAAGAGAGACACGGACTTCAGAGGATAATTAGAACTGCAGAAAAAACAATGGCTACCAACCTGCCTTCCATGGAGGACCTGTATACTGCACGAGTCAAAAAGAGGCCTGTGAAAATCTCCACAGACCCCTCACATCCTGGACATAAATTGCTTCAATTTCTACCCTCAAAACGACGCTATAGAGCACTGCACACCAGAACTACTAGACACAAGGACAGTTTTTTCCCCCCGAATGCCATCACTCTGCTAAACAACTAATTCCCACAACACTGCCAGACTATTTACTAAGACTGTATTACTATTATTCTTCTCATCCTTCCTATTACCTATCTCCTCCTACTTATGGCTATAACCATGTTGCTTGTATTTTTATGATTTATATTGTTCTGTTTGTTTTCTAGTATGATTTGATTGCTTATTAGCAACCTATGACCAGGGGTGAAATCTATTTACCTTCTCTACCGGTTCGGAAGTGCATGCGCGCATGTCACATGTGATTTAGGACCCTCTGAGCATGTGCAAAGACTTCTGTGCATGCGCAGATGGTAAAAAACAGGTTACTTCAATGACATCCAGGCAGATGGGTGGAGCCTCGCGCTATCACCGCAAACTGGGGCGAACCGGTAGCATTTCACCCCTACCTATGACTATCACTAAGTGTTGTATCTTCTGATTCTTGATGAATGTATTTTTGCTTTTTTTCCTTTTATGTACACTGAGAGCTTATGCACCAAAGACAAATTCCTTGTGTGTCCAATCACACTTGGCCAATAAAGAATTCTATTCTATTCTATTCTATTCTATTCTATTCTATTCTATTCTGTTCTGTTCTGTTCTGTTCTGTTCTGTTCTGTTCTGTTCTGTTCTATTCTATTCTATTCTATTCTATTCTATTCTATTCTATTCTATTCTATTCTATTCTATTCTATTCTACTCTATTCTACTCTACTCTACTCTACTCTACTGTACCCTACCCTACCCTACCCTCCCCTACCCTACCCTACCCTACCCTACCCTACCCTACCCTACTCTACTCTACTCTACTCTACTCTACTCTACTCTACTCTACTCTACTCTACTCTATTCTATTCTATTCTATTCTATTCTATTCTATTCTATTCTATTCTATTTGACACTGCTTCTAATTAAATTACAATATTTGTGCTGCCTTTGTTTTTGTGATGAATGCATGTCATGATAATACTTAGGGCAATAGAATGATAATTAGAACTTGCAAAAATTGGCTCAGGATCAAATATGCATTACTTTAATTATACTTTTCACCACTCTTTTTCTTATTTTGTTAGTAACTTTTTTGGGTTGTTTCCTAGACTCCCAATTTATATCAGCTCCATTATTCCTCGGAAGCAGAGATCTCAAACATTCTCCTTCTCAAATCTATTTAAATATTTTTTATTAAACAGTTTGTCTTTAAAAACAACACAAGAAACAATCACATTATAAAAACAAAACATGTCAAAATGTAAGGTATTGAATATTACATAACATTAATGTTAATTTTATAGCATTTCTTATCAACTTATGTACTTTGATTTTGTAGTTCTCTGTTCTATTGTTTCTATTTACTACTCAATAGTAGAATAATCGCATTACTCCAACATATATAGATATATACACATTATAATATTCATTTGTTCTTATCTACACATTTATATTTGTTTATATTTACCTCTATTTAATGTTGTTCAGTTACTTTAAGTTTCATCAATATTAAGTTAAACATTTCTTGTTCTGATTTCTATTTTCGAGCCAACTGTACATTTTATTCCATATTTCATAATAGTCTGAATCCTCTCTCCTTCTCAAACCTAAATCGCCATTTCTATCACTTTGCAGCAATCCATATCTTTTGCATTTATTTATTTTTTTCCTTCCTAGAATTTCCTCACCAGTGCAGGTTCTGCTTTCTTCAGACCAAAAGCTCTTGATCCATTTGGTGGTAACAGGAATTGACCTACTGCTTTGTTGCCTGAGCCTGAGAGAAAATGACTGGCCCAAAGTGACCTTGCCAACTTTTATACTTAAGATGGAACTGGAATTCATCTTCTCCTGGTTTTACTCGGTGCCTTAACCACTAAATCAGACTGTCTCTCCTTTACAGATAAGATATATTAAAAATGTTGAGACTCTGAAAAAGAGTACAAAGAGGAGCAACAAAGATGATTAAGGGACTGGAGGTAACAACATATGAAGAATAGCAATAGCAGTAGCACTTAGACTTATATACCACTTTACAGTGCTTTACAGCCCTCTCTAAGCAGTTTACAGAGTCAGCATCTTGCTCCCAACAATCTGGGTTCTCATTTTACCCACCTCAAAAGGATGGAAGGCTGAGTCAACTTTGAGCCTGGTGAGATTTGAACTGCCGAACTGCTGGCAGCCAGCAATAGCAGTAACACTTATATACCGCTTCACAGTCCTTCACAGCCCTCTCTAAGCAGTTTACAGAGTCAGCCTCTTGCCCCCAACAATCTGGGTCTTCATTTTACCAACCTCAGAAGGATGGAAGGCTGAGTCAACCTTGAGCCTGGTGAGATTTGAACTGCCAAATTGCAGTCAGCTGGCAGTCAGCAGAAATAGCCTGCAGTACTGCACTCATAACCACTGCACCAATAGTTGTAGGAATTGCATATGCCGTGTTTAATGAAGGGGAGATATGATAGTTATCTTTCAATATTTGAGGGGTGTTATAGAGAAGAAGGACCTATTCTTAACCTATTCTGTTAAGAATGAAAAAAAGCCACTGTCAGGGTTCCGACGGATACCCTAATTAAATCGTGAGCCTCGAGCCAAACTTCAAAAGAAATCCAGTTATTTATTAGGAGCTTCATGTCAGCATGTTCCAAGTGAAGCCAATTCTGACCCCACGTAATTTACAACCCAATCTTGACCCTGTTTCTCCCCTCCCCCCAGGGTGTGTCATCAGTCACATTTGCCAACGGAGCAATTTTGCGGGTTGTAGAGATCACTCCCCTCCGGCTGCTGTGGGTAACCCTGGGAGACAGCCTTGAGAGAGATATGTCTGGAATGTGCTTTTGTTTTTGGCTGCTGTGCTGCTTTGCTGTTTTCCCATCTGCCTTGCCTATGACAACTCGAGAGCAGGCTTTGCAAGTTGACAGCCTGTAGGCCACAGAGTTCTTCCACAGATTGAAGCATCTCCCTTCCTTGAAGAAGATGTTCCTTCCTTCTTTTAGAACTTCACAGAGTGAGTCAGAGTGGTTTTCATGAGGAGATTCTTTAACAGAGGGAAAGTGGGGTGACTATCTTGCCTTGATGAGATATTTTTACATGACATCCACAGATACGATGGGTCAGCACTGCCAAAAAAAAAAAAAAAAAGTTTCCCTCAGTCTGATGGGAAGTCAGGCCCACGAGCTTCAATCTCAGGCTCCTCTTGGTTTGACACTAGGAATTATGCAGGTAATCAAGTGATTCAACAAAATGGCGCTCCAGTAAGAAAGCTTGTTTCAAGAATCGGGAAAGCAATTAAGGAAAAAAACCTCCAGGAATTTCAATTCCGTGAGCCTATTTACAGTAAAATCGAGATTGACTTTATGTGATTCTGTTGCTTGCCCACGCTGCGCAGAGGCTGAAGTTAGGGACAGGTGGAACAGTTGCCACCTGTCTGTTGTTATTTTAACAGTCTACTTTGGACTCGGGCTGTTTGTTTCTCATGTTCAGCCAGCTCTGCTGGAGCTTCCAACAAAGGCTTGAGTGCACTTCAATACCCGTCACAAGCTCCTGCAACTGTTGCCAAACCAATTAATTGGAAGCCTTTTCTTGCAGCACAAGGTCCACTGGAGGAGGCTAGTGGGGGCTTCAAAACAGAGCGGTGCGTTTTTTTAAAAAAACCAAATTGTTTTTGTAGAAGAATATATAGGAGTTTATTTAAAACTGGAGTTCTAGCACACAGTTCCATTGGAGCACAAATTGGTTTGTTCCAGTACAGGAGATGGAGAAGAAACCAGAGAGGCGATAGCGTAATTCTGTATAGATTTAAGTAAATGAAGGTATAAGTTTAATCACTATGGAAATTCCTTCTATAACATGGGATGTCAGCATTCCAGAAAAAAACCTCAACTCCAAGTAAAAACTCTGAAACAAGCATTTCTCAAAGTTCTGTTTACTAGAATAGGTAAACTGGCACATCTGGGAAAACCTCAATCTGAGAGGTCCGGGTTTTCCCTCAGTAAATCAAAACCCCCAAAACCATCCCCTCACTCCTCAGCCGATCACATGCTCCAATCCCCATCCGTCCCATCTCGAGACAGCCCTCCGACCACTCCTTCTCCAGATGCTGGATCGCTCCGACCTTGACTGACAGGAAGAATGCTATTATTGTCTAAAGACAACCCCTCTACTAAATCCTCCCTCCTACTTTCCCACACATGAGAAGGTGGCAGCATGGAAGCTTCTGGCTTAATATGGCTTCCAAAGCTGACATCGGATAGTTGTGTTATGGTGTGTGCTAATGAGACAGTGAAGGTGAAATGAGGGTGGCAAACAAAATGGGTAACTTGAGTTCAACAAGTTGGACTAGTCTAGAAAAATATCTCCTAGAAGGTTGCATATTTTTATATGCGTAAGATAGTCTTTGATGCCCTCTGAGCTTAGTTGTAGTCTTGCAGACATTCCATCAAGCAAAGTACAGTAGGTAACATCATCAATGCTAGAACGGTGTTTGCAGAGAGGAGGAGGAGGAGGAGGAGGAGGAGGAGGAGGAGGAGGAGGAGGAGGAGGAGGAGGAGGAGGAGGAGGACTGTGAGTCAGAATAGAACTTGGAGATCTTCTAGTTCAGTCCCCTGGTCATGCAGGAGATCCCATATCATTTCAGACAAGTGACTGTCCAGTCTCTTCTTAAAAACCTCCAGTGATTTGCACAACGTCGGAAAAGTGAAGAGATTCCCATTGAGAAGGTGATTAGGAAAATATTAGACATAGTCACTGCAGCCAGATTGGCGCTCGCCCAATATTGGAAAACTGACCAACTGCCAACAGATCAATTGATAATCCAAAAAAATATATAATTGCGCGGAAATGGACAAACTAACATTTGAAATGAAGGACAAGGTGGACTCAAAATGTTGTATAGTGTGGAATAGGTGGTATGATTGGATAACAGAGCCTGGTGGTGCAGCAGACTAAAGCACTGTTATTAACATCAAGCTGTCTGCAATTACTGTAAGTTCAAATCTCACCAGGCTCAAGGTTGACTCAGCCTTCCATCCTTTCTAAGGTAGGTAAATTGAGGACCCAGTTTGTGGGGGCAATAAGCTGACTTTGTATAAATATACAAAAGTATGAAGGCTATTGCTTAACGCATTGTAAGCCGCCCTGAGTCTCCGGAGAAGGGTAGCATATAAATCAAATTAAAAAAAAAAAAAAAAACCTCGCAGAAATAAGAGTAAATGAAAAATTTTGTATGATAATAATAATTAACAAATATGCACCATTAATAAAATAATGGACGTGTGACCAAAGTCACTTTTTCTTTTTATGTATTGTCGTTTGTATTAATATATATGTATCTTGTATATACATAGTATAGTATTTTTCTTTTATATGTTTAATAAAATTTTGTTTTTAAAATTGAAAAAAAAAAGGAAAATATTAGAATGTGCAGAAATGAACAGATTAACACTAGAGAGAGAACAAACTGAACATGATATAATATGGGAAGTGTTTTAACAATGGTTAGAGAATAAAAGAAAGAATTTGGAAATGAAGAAGACTAAAGAAAAATAGAAAATGTATTAAGACAGAGATATAAATAGGATGATAATTGTTAGTATGCGTATGATGAGAATAACTATGTTCAATGTTCATCCCCTTATCCATAATTGATCATTATATATATATATATATATATATATATATATATATATATATATATATATATATATACATATTTTTTCTAACGAAAGCATAAAAATAAGACATTTTAATCACATTTAGGGTCTCTTTTCCCTCTTTTCACAACAAACCTTCTTCTCCTTTTTTTCCCCTTCCTCCCTCCTCTCCTCCTCTCCTTTCTTCCTCCTCCTCTCCTTCCCTACTTCCTCTTCCTCTCCCCCACTCCTCCCTTCTTTTCTCCCTTTCTCACTTTCTCTCCTCCTCTTGTACCTTTTACAAAACGCTCTTGTACATTTACAATATAAGAAATAAAAATAAAAATTTTTTTTTAAAAAAAACTATGTTCAGTGTTATTATTGTACTATCATTAGAACATATTAAGAAGAAAATGAAGAGTTTTATAATAAATAAATAAATAAATAAATAAATAAATAAATAAATAAATAAATAAATAAATAAATAAATAAATAAATAAATAAATAAATAAATAACTTTATTGTCATTGTAGGTGTATACACAGTATACCCATACAACAAAATTCACTTAACACCCAAAGACCAGGTCCAACACACATAACAATCCGCAAACACACTCCCACCCACCACAATTCTCCACCCCTAAACCACCCAAACATCCACACAACAGACCAAGTAATGCTGTCCAACAGCTCACTGATGGTGGCCCTTTAGTTCATTGTTGAGTGCAATTATAGCTCTGGGATAAAAACTATTCGGAAAACGTGTGGTCCAAGTTTTAATTGTTCTGTATCTTCTGCCAGAAGGCAACAGTCCAAAAAGATTGTAAGCAGAATGGGAAGAGTCTCTGAGAATGTTATGCAACTTCCTCAAACAGCGAGATGTGAAGATGTCGTCCAGGGCTGGTAGCTGGAGTCTGATGATATTCTGGGCAGTTTCACTGATTCTCTGTAGAGCTTTTTTGTCTGCTACAGAGCTGCTCCCATACCATGCAAGAATGTCGTATGTCAGGACACCCTCAATGGTGCTGAGATAGTAGGACAGAAGTAGATTCTGAGATAGATTTATCTTCCTGAGCATTCTCAGGAAGTACAGCCTCTTCTGTGCCTTCTTTGCAAGCATGTTAACATTCATAGTCCATGAGAGGTCCTTCGAGATATAAATGCCCAGAAATTTAAAACTACCCCCCCTCCACCTCCTCACCATTTATGTACAATGGTAGATGTACATCTCTCTTCCTCCTGACATCAATTATAAGTTATTTAGTTTTTGTGGTGTTAAGTGTGAGATTATTTTCATTACACCACTGTAATGTACACCACCACCATTACATTAACTGTTTAATGTATTGTCATTTCAAATTTAGAGAAGCAATATTAATGTGAATGTGAATGATGTTGCAAATGTTGAAGGAATGTTGCACAGAAGTAGCTGTACCCAGATGACACGCTGCTTAAGGAAAGATGGAATGTATGTACTTTAAAAATTGAAAAATAGAAAAAACAGTGATGAAGTGTGCCCAATGACTGAAGACAAACTGTTCCATTGGTCTTTGGTGCCTTGGTTGTTTCCTTGCAGAAATTTCATTACCCAAACTAGGTAATAAAATGTCTGTGAGGTGTTAATGAACTAACACCAGAAGAACTAGACACAAGAACAGGTTTTTTCCCGAACGCCATCACTCTGCTAAACAAATAATTCCCTCAACACTGTCAAACTATTTACTAAGTCTGCACTACTATTAATCTTCTCATCGTTCCCACCACCCATCTCCTTCCTTCCACTTATGACTGTATGACTATAATTTTGTTGCTGGTACCCTTACGATTTATATTGATATTGTTTCCTGATTACTTATTGGTACCCTATGACTATCATTAAATGTTGTACCTTATGATTCATGACAAATGTACCTTTTCTTTTTATGTATACTGAGAGCATATGCACCAAGACAAATTCCTTGTGTATCCAATCACACTTGGCCAATAAAAAAATTATATTCTATTCTACTCTACTCTACTCTACTCTACTCTACTCTACTCTACTCTACTCTACTCTACTCTACTCTACTCTACTCTACTCTACTCTACTCTACTCCTATTCTATTCTATTCTATTCTATTCTATTCTATTCTATTCTATTCTATTCTATTCTATTCTATTCTAACATCATCCATGCTAAAAAGGAGGGAGGTTTGCATAGAGGAGGAGGAGGAAGAGGAGGAGGAGGACTGTGAATCCTTGGTGCGCTCTGAGCTTGGTTGTTTTCTTGCACATTTCATTACCCAAACTAGGTAATATCATCAGAGCTAGATCTTTTCTGTGTATCTTTGCTTCCCATTATCTACTTCAACATTCCTTTGTGTCTGAATGTTTTATGGCTATGCTCGCTGTTTGCTTTCCCTGGGAAAGCACATTTAGGAAAGAGGCAATTCACTTGCCTAAACTAATGCCATTTTTCTACTTCAGTTTGCTTCCTCCACAGGAACAAGGAAACGATTTTACTTCACAAAGCAGCATTGGACAAAGGATGCTGCTCTTAAAACTATCTCAAAGTGAAGCGTCATTTCTGAGATTTGCTCAGCTCAGCCCAATTATAATCCAGTGGTAACTGGGAAGAGGGAAGGGAGGAGAGACAGAGAAAATGTAAGATGAATCAGCAAGGAGAAAGTAACTGAATAAAATTCCCTCCTTTAGTATGAGAAGACAGAGAAAGAGAGAGAGACAGAGGGGGAGAGAGAGAGAGAGACAGAGAGACAGAGGGAGAGACAGAGGGAGAGAGAGACAGAGAGACAGAGACAGAGACAGAGAGACAGAGGGAGAGAGACAGAGAGGGAGAGGGAGAGGGAGAGGGAGAGGGGGAGAGAGAGAGAGAGAGAGAGAGAGAGAGAGAGAGAGAGAGAGAGAGAGAGAGAGAGAGAGAGAGAGAGAGACTATTTAGTATCACTTTTACACCTCCATTGGTATTCTTACACACACATGGTTGAATCAGGGATAAAAGCAGAATAAAGTGGTAATCTTAGTGCTAATGCAAACAAAACACCAGAGATGAAGGAAAAGGTCACCTTCAAAGAGAATAATTGGTTCAATGTTGGAAGTTTGTGAAGTTCAATTGATTTTACCTTGCTGTTCCAGATCTGTTGGTAAAAAGACACTACCCCAGTTTCAAGGGGGAAAGATAGATGATAGATAGATAGATAGATAGATAGATAGATAGATAGATAGATAGATAGACAGACAGACAGACAGATAGACAGAAGTAGAAGTAGAGGTAGAGAGGTAAAGAGGTAGAGAGGTAGAGGTAGATGTAGAGGTAGAAGTAGAGGTAGAAATAGATACAGATAGTTATGTTTGGTCATTATATTACAAGAAATATGTTGAGACTCTAGAAAGAGTGCAGAGAAGAGCAACAAAGATGATGAGGGGACTGGAGGCTGAAACATATGAAGAACAGTTTCAGGAACTGGATATGTCTAATTTAATGAAAAGAAGGGCTAGGGGAGACATGAAAGCAGTGTTCCAGTATTTGAAGCACTGCCACAAAGAAAAGGGAGTCAAGCTATTCTCCAAAGCACCTGAGGACAAGAAGCAATGGGTGGAAACTAATCAAGGAGAGAAGCAACTTGGAACTAAGGAGAAATTTCCTGACAGTTAGAACAATTAATCAGTGGGACAACTTGCCTCCAGAAGTTGTGAATGCTCCAATAATGGAAGCTTTTAAGAAGATGTTGGATCACCATTTGTCTGAAGTGGTGCCGAGGCAGGAGGTTGGACTAGAAGACCTCCAAGGTCCCTTCCAACTCTGTTATTCTATTCTATTCTATTCTATTCTATTCTATTCTATTCTATTCTATTCTATTCTATTCTATTCTATTCTATTCTATTCTATTCTTGTTTACAGCAAGTAATATGTGCCTCCAGATATTTCAGTTAGTTTAGCATGTGGCTGAAACTCTGTCTGGAGAGGGGAAAATTCTTTATCGTCTTCATTGCCTTCTTGTCTATTCTCCAGGCTAATTCAAATGCTGGGCTTGGTACTTCCTACATCTCATTCTGAAATTACATGAAAGCACACCGCATGTAGCTACCAGAGAGCTCCTGTGAGATCTCCAGAATGAAATGCATGCAGAGTTGTAGAAGATGGTGGGAGACCATAAAATTCTCAGGACAGTTCATTCAGTGTTTCTTTTGATAAGTAGGCAGCATCTGGTTTTTTTTTTCCCCTTCCTTCTTATTTCTCCCACGTTCTTAAATCAATTTTTTACCTTTAAGCTGTTTTTATACCTTGGGACTCATTTTCCTATTGCTATACCTACTGCCATTGCTTCTTATATTATTTTAGTTTGCTTTATTTGGAAGCAGCTTCCTTCACAAACTGGCCGACTCATGTCCAGGTGTAGGGATATCAATAAACTAGCTGGACGCCCGTGCTTTGCTACGAAACTATGTGCTCGGCAGGGATGGGTTCTACTTAACCTTTACTACCAGTTCGCAATGGGGCCACATGGCTGCTTTGCGCATGCATGCACACTTCTGTGCATGCGCAGAAGCTTCTATGCATGCACAGATCATCATTTATGATGTCCAGGTGGGCAGAGCCTCCTGCCGGTTTTACTACCGGTTCTGTAGAACCGGACAGAACCAGGAGCAACCCACCACTGGTGTTCAGGCTTGATAAATTGACACTTACAGCCTGAAACTTAATGTAGAATGTGTAACTCCGTAGCATCAGAGTGTGTTAATATAATGCAACTGGCAGTTGGAACAGGGGAGGAGGGGGAGTAGAATGTCCCAGCCCGTAGCATTCATCGGTATTCATCTGGCTAGCATCCTGAGAGTTGAGGAGTGTTAGTAAACTCAAACAGTATTTGCTGTGTGAGCAAGAAGGAGACAGGAAGGAGGCTAACTGTGGCTTAGCTCAAGTGTTATGTATTAAAACTGCTGTGAAAGTAAAACTGAAAGTGAAACTCCTCTCCTCTGCTTGTGTTTTGCATTTGGAACAGATTTCTTTTCAGGTGGGGAGGGGAGTAGCATCAGAGCGTGTTAATAATAATATAGGAAATACTAATGCTCTGATGATCATTTCAAAAAATCCTTTCTTAGTGAGCACATAGAAGCCAAGAGGAACATACATGGCAAATTTAAAGTTTGTAGGCTTTACAGTTCTGGAAATTTCGTGATTAATGCGTGAGTGGTTTTCGCTTTTATATGTATATAGATAAACAGTGGCACTGACAGCAAAATACCTTAACTAGATCAACAGAATCTTGGCTCCTAGGGGGAAAAAATATAAGCAGATGGGAAAGATTTACACTGGACTCACAACAGGGAAAAAAATGTAAACCGTTTCCTGCTCCACTGTCCAGAATGTCTGATATTTACCCTAGTTACCACTTTGCATTTTTAGCTACACAATTTA
The DNA here is from genome assembly GCF_029215685.1 of Pituophis catenifer annectens. Classification (NCBI taxonomy): domain Eukaryota; kingdom Metazoa; phylum Chordata; class Lepidosauria; order Squamata; family Colubridae; genus Pituophis; species Pituophis catenifer. The sequence goes on from NW_027256888.1 coordinate 7,140,917, forward strand.
GATTTTTTTTTAAATGTATTTCATTTGTAGGTTAGCCTTTTAGGATTTCTTCTTGCTCTCCTGTCAGTGATGCCATCCTGCTATGTTCTGCCTTGCTGGATGCAGAGCCGCAGTGGTGCAGTGGTTAGAGCACAGTACTGCAGGCTACTTCTGCTGATCACCGGCTTCCCCCAGCAGTTCGGCAGATCGAATCTCACCAGGCTCAAGATTGACTCAGCCTTCCATCCTTCCGAGGTCAGTAAAATGAGGACCCAGATTGTTGGGGGCAAGAAGCTGACTCTGTAAACCGCTTAGAGAGGGCTGTAAAAGCACTGTGAAATGGCATATAAGTGCTATTGCTATTGCCTGCTGTCAGCCTGTCATAAGCAACGGGGAGGGGGAGATCGGCAGGATGGGATAAGGGGAAGGTTAGCATGAGGAAACTAAACTATGCATCGTACCATCCCATCTTGGCGGTTCCAAACTCACAGGAAGGAATGCAGAACCATCAAGCATGCTAAGATAGGGACTGTTACCCAAACAATTTGTTAGCACTTAACTGGACATTCACTGATAACCAGAGGGATGGATAGGAACAAGGGAAATTTAATCATATGCTTTGGGCGTGAAAACTCCAGATCCAGCTTTGCTTCTTCCATACACCACTTGGCTTTAATAAAATATACTTTTGGCTAACCATGAACCCAAGAGTCTTTCTTTTCTAACCGATGAAGTT
>NW_027256888.1:7146631-7291631 GCF_029215685.1 Pituophis catenifer annectens
CTATCTATCATATCTTTATCATCTCTCTCTATCATCTATCTATCTATCTATCTATCTATCTATCATCTCTCTCTCTATCATCTCTATCATCTCTCTCTATATTTCTCTCTCTCTCTCTATCATCTCTCTCTCTCTCTCTCTCTCTCTCTCTCTCTCTCTCTCTCTCTCTCTCGCTAGCTCTAGCTCTAGCTCTCTCTCTCTAGCTCACTCTAGCTCTCTCTTTCTCTAGGCCTCTCTCTTCATCATCTCTATCTATCTCAAATTTATTTGATATCCATCTTGCAATTCAGGCAACTCTAAATGACTTGCATCAAGATAAAAGAAGAAACATTCAACAATTATAAATATTTTCTCCCTAAACCTGGCCTTGAACTGGAATTTTTTGCAACTAGTGTTTTATGTTATGTTCCAAAACAGAACAAAATCCAAAAAATCTTACCCAGGAAGAGTCACAGCAAAACTATTTTATATCCCTGCTATACGATATTAGTAAAACACATGATTTAAATTTTAATTGGAAATTTTACGGAGTTATCAAGTCCATGAATAACTATGTCTATTTGTCTTTTATTCAGATTTATCTGCTGTTCCATAACTATTCTCTTGACAACTTATAATAAAATAGAAGGTAAAACCATAAATTGAGAACAACATAAAATATGAATAATTAAACTCACAGCATTTTGAAAATTAAATACATCCAAACTACCACTTAATTAAAGTTGGAAGAAAAAAAAAACTTTCTAAAGTATGCTTGCCTCATGCAAGTAGGACATATGAAGAAGATATTTGAATTCAGATTAAATAATAAATTTGTATCAATGTAAAAATGCTTCTAAAATAATTATCAGTGAGGTACAATGCTGTTAATTGTATTATCTAGCTCCAAAGCATCAGATATAGCTTCAAATGTTATTCAAACTGGGTCCAAATCCAACTTCTCTTGAATTCTGCTGCATTTTGTACACATTCCTTAAGTTAGTGGAGCTTAGCTACCTTGATTCAAAACTTGTTGGAGGAAAATGCATTGTTTGGGCTAACTTGAGGGTACAAACAGATAAACATAGCGAGACATTTTGTAGTACATACATGGGATAAGAGGTCATGGTCAGAAATTAAATGTTTTGGGTTTAGAACCAACAGTAGTTTCAGATTATGTTACTACTGGTTTGCTCTAGGGGTGGTTTCTAATTACCTTTACTACCGGTTCGCAACAGGGGCCCCCGCGCGCATTCACTTCACTCGCACAGAAGCATTCTAATGACGTCGGGGTCAGTGGGCGGAGCCTCCTGCTGATTTTACTACCGGTTCTATAGAACTGGTGTGAACCAAGGGCAACCTACCACTGATTTGTTCCACATGCATGTGCTCTCTTCGTGTGCATGCACGCCTGGTTTGCGCACACGCCTGCCTTCCATGCATGCGTCCAGCCTCAAAAACATGCCTAAATAGGATGTCATAGAGCCGAGGTTGGTGGGTGGCTCCACCCACAATTTCCATTACCGGTTCAGGCGAACCGGTCTGGACCAGCTGAATACCACTTCTCTTTAAAATCCAATAAGGATGATTTATTCAGAAGGATGATTAGCATAAGTGCAAATCCAACTAATATATGAAAGATATTGGTGGATTGCACAGTAAAGCTTCAGGCTTATGTCTTACAAATCCAGCTGCTAATGTCTAAGTTTCCTTACTCTGTAAATCTTACAAGCAGCTCTATTCAGGGAGTGACATTAACACGTAGAGCTCCTTCTCGATAAAGATGATTCTAGGAATGTCAGGAAGAGTTAAAATATACATATTAAAGCCCTCATTTTCCATCTGTCTGTCCATCCATCCATCTCTCTTTATTTCCCACCAAAGTGAACAAGATAGTTGCTGGCATGCCGTATTCAGAAGGACTCTGGAGAGAAGTGCAGTGGCAGCTGTACAACTCATCTGCATATTCAGCCAGCAATTTTGGCACATGAGTAGAAGGAACTGTTATGCATACCAGCAAATACCCATGTTGGAAGAGTAAACGATGGTGCATAACAAGGCAAGGGGAATTGACATGATTTAATTCAACACAAGGGTAGAACTTAAAGGGTAATTGAGGCCTAAGTTTCCCCCCCCACACACACACAAAAAAAAGTTCATATTGGCCCTATTGTCATATTTTCAGAGGGTGATTTTGAAAATTTGGGGAGGGGAAATGTTTTCGATAGGCACTTTTGGAAAACAAGAGTCGGACTTTTTAATGTTGATAGGTAGCTCGATAGCTCAATAGCTAGGTAGCTAGGTAGATGATAGATAGATAGATAGATAGATAGATAGATAGATAGATAGATAGATAGATAGGCAGGTAGACAGACAGACAGACAGACAGACAGACAGATAGACACATGATAGATAGATAGATAGGCAGGCAGGCAGGCAGGCAGATAGACAGATAGATAGACAGACAGACAGACAGACAGACAGACAGACAGACAGACAGACAGACAGATGATAGATAGATAGGCAGGCAGGCAGGCAGATAGACAGATAGACAGACAGATAAATAGGCAGGCAGGTAGGCAGGCAGATAGACAGATAGACAGACAGACAGACAGACAGATGGCAGATAGGCAGATAGTGTTCTGACCTAGGCTTCCTTAGAACGTATACAGCACAATCTTAGTCCCGGCAAACCTCTTTTATTGATATGGCTGTGAATTATTGTCATTCCCAGTCTAAAAGGCTTCTCAAACAGTCTTTCAGGGGAGTGTTTACAAACACCCACCTTATCTCCCTTGGAATGCTGCCAGAGAACTAATTGCCACACACAGGACAAGCCCAAACTAAGCACAGAGTCAAACAGAACTTTCCCAAAGCTTTTACCAACCAGATGAACTCATTGCTCCCTGCAAAAGCTCACGTCCTGTTCACTTTTCTTTTATGTCTTATGGAAGGGGCCAATCATCTCCAAGCCTTACTCCCAAGTCGACCCTGTTTTCTTAATTGTTCCTGTCTTCTGGCAGCTCTGCTCATGTGCACACTGGGAACAGGCTGGCGCTGTTTTTCTGTCTCGCTGATGTCAGACTCTGGAGACTCCAGAGAAAAGCAAAGAACCACCAGATGGCCTTGGCCCCCTCTCTGCCTCCAACTCAGAGCCCTTGTCTGAGCCTTCCCCAGACTCCAGGACTGGCCCACATTCCTCCCCAGCCTCCTCACTGTCCAAATCTGCTGCCAGCTCTGTTGCCACAACAGATAGGCAGATAAGCAGATAGGCAAATAGGCAGATAGGCAGGCAGATAGATAGGCAGATAGGCAGATAGGCAGATTAGATAGAGACATAGCAATTGTGATTGCTTGGATTTCTTCATTTCTTCCCGGCTGTATTATAGGTCTGGGACTTTATCTTACAATATCTCTTCTACAGTATGTTGATGTTATCATTCTTAAGCCCACCTCTTTGGTTATTGGAAGCTTTTATCCCTTTGTTCCAAAGGTGCTTTCTGCAAGAGGTAACTAGACTTCCTGGTTTTTCTTTGAAGATGTTTCGCTTCTCATCCAAGAAGCTTCTTCAGCTTTTAATCCCCATTCATACCTTAGCTCTACAGGTGCCTTTCTACCATGTTTCCCCGAAAATAAGACCCTGTCTTATATTTTTTTGAACCCTGAAATAAGCGCTTGGCCTTATTTTTGGGGAGGTTTCATTATTTTGGGGCGCGTGGAGCAAGACGGAGCTCCTCTTGCCATCTTACCTGATTTCCAGCTCTGTCACCCTAACCTGAAGCAGAGGAAATGGCACGCGTTTAAATATTTTCAGGGCTTATTTTTTGGGGGTAGGGCTTATTTTCAGAGAAACACAGTACATCCACATCATTGTTTGTCAAGAAGGAGGGAAGGAAGGAAGGAAGGAAAGAAGGAAGGAAGGAAGAGAGGGAGGGAGGGGGGGGAGGGAGGGAGGAAGGAAGGAAGGAAGGAAGGAAGGAAGGGAGGGAGGGAGGGTGGAAGGAAGGAAGGAAGGAAGGAAGGACGGAAGGAAGGAGGGAAGGAAGGAAGGAAAGAAGGAATGAAGAGAGGGAGGGAGGGAGGGAGGGAGGGAGGGTGGAAGGAAGGAAGAAAGGAAGGAAGGAAGAAAGGAAGGAAGGAAGGAAGGAAGGAAGGAGGATTTGATGGGTAATCAGAAACATTGCAAAAGGAAGATGATTTTTCTACACTTCACATTCAAATTCCATGGATGAAGCAGCTGCTCAATGGAAGCCTATACTAAAGGCAAATGCCAGATATGATCAGCACCATTTCTTAACTTTGTTGGGTCTCGTTGCGAACTGTTGAGTAAAGGAATCACCCCTAACTGGTTCTGTATGATATCATTATAGAAATAGCCATCACTGAACGGGGGGGGCATTATCGACATAACAGCAATAACAGCAACCAGAATGACCTGTAATACAGTCACTTCTGAACCCAGGAAACGACCCAATTTATTAACCCATAAAATGAAAGTGTGTCATGGATCGGCATATAACTGAAGATCAAGGTACATCGTGAGTTCTCCACTAGGAGACTCTGCAATGTTTTACAGCATTTATTTGCCTTTTATTATTATTACTTCCGTTCAAAAACGTCTAGAGGAAACTGACTTAATTCATCATTTTCTTGCAGGTTCTTTTTTACTCCCCAAGAGAGGCCATTTCTCCACATTTTGGCACCAACACACACACACACACATACAGAGATACACACACACACAAAGATATAAAGAGAGAGAGAGAGAGAGAGAGAGAGGGAGAGAGATGCACACACAGAGAGAGATACACAACCACACAAAGATACAGAGAGAGAGAGAGATAGAGAGAGAGAGAGATGCACACACAGAGAGAGATACACACACACACAAAGATACAGAGAGAGAGAGAGAGAGAGAGAGAGAGAGAGAGAGAGATACACACACAGAGAGAGATAGAGAGATAGATAGATAGATAGATAGAGAGAGAGAGAGAGAGAGAGAGAGAGAGAGAGAGGAGAGAGAGAGAGAGAGAGAGAGAGAGAGAGAGAGAGAGACAAAGCAAACACCGGGAACAGTAACGCTTAAAAACACTTTGCTTCCCTTTATTCCTTCTTCTTTTTCTTTCTTTTTTTTAAATAAAGTTTTATCAATTTTCTAGTATTACATTTCATTACAGCTTCATAAACATCATATCGCCTGGGTTGTTTTGTTTGCTTAACAATACACATTATATTCCTAATCTTTATCCCCCCCTTTTTTTCCCCAGCCATTGATAAAATAAATTCCATGTTCGGTAGTATTCTGTATCTTCTTTCTGTTTAATCTTCATCCCTTCTTGATCTGGCTTCAGTGGTTTTCAACCATAGCAGCTTTAAGATCAGAGGTGGAATTCAGCCGGTTCGGACCAGTAGCTCTGACGATCCACCACATGTCCCCCTTCCTATCCTGTCCTTTATTTCTTGCTTTCTAGCTCAATCACGTGGCACAGCTGATTTCCCCCCCTTTCACTGTTCTACTTATCGTTGCTGACTTCTTGCCAACAGTGGCAAGAAAAGTGGCAAAAATGGGGCAAAATTCACTTAGCCATTGCCTCACTTAGCAACAGAAATTTTGGCATCACTTGTAGTCGTAAATTGAGGACTGCCAGTAGCTGAGGTTGAGAAACATTGATCTTGACTCCAACTTCAACTTCAATGCAAACTTTTATTCCTGAAATGTACGTGAAAAGGGAGATGTGTTGGAAAGAAGAACAATTTAGGACCATACAGTCCTTGAATTACAACCACAATTGAGCCCAATTTTTTTTTCTAAGTGATACATTTGTTAAGTCAATTTTGCCCAGAGTAGAAAACTAAATCTGAAAGACCTTTCTTTTTCTTTCTTTCTTTCTTTCTTTCTTTCTTTCTTTCTTTCTTTCTTTCTTTCTTTCTTTCTTTCTTTCTTTCCTTCCTTCCTTCCTTCCTTCCTTCCTTCTTCCCTTCCTTCCTTCCTTTCTCTTTCTTTCTTTCTTTTTCCCTCTTTATTTCTTTTTCTTTCTTTCTTTCTCTTCCTCCTTCCTTCCTTCTTTTTTCTTTCTCTCTCTCTCTCTTTCTCATTCTCTTTCTCTCTCTTTTTCTTTCTTTCTTTCCTTCCTTCCTTCCTTCCTTCCTTCCTTCTTCCCTTCCTTCCTTCCTTCCTTCCTTCCTTCCTTTCTTTCTTTCTCCCTCTTTATTTCTTTTTCTTTCTTTCTTTCTCTTCCTCCTTCCTTCCTTCTTTTTTCTTTCTTTTTTTTCTCTCTCTCTCTCTTTCTCTTTCTCTTTCTCTCTTTTTTCTTTCTTTCTTTCCTTCCTTCCTTCCTTCCTTCTTTCCTTCCTTCCTTCCTTCCTTCTTCCCTTCCTTCCTTCTTTCCTTCCTTCCTTTCTTTCTTCCTCTTTCTTTCTTTTTCTTTCTTTCTTTCTCTTCCTCCTTCCTTCCTTCTTTTTTTCTTTCTTTTTTCCTCTCTTTCTCTTTCTCTCTCTTTCTCATTCTCTTTCTCATTCTCTTTCTCTTTCTTTCTTTCTCTCTCTTTCTTGCTCTCTTTCTTTCTCTCTCTTTCTTGCTCTCTTTCTTTCTCTTTCTCTTTCTTTCTTTCTCTTTCTCTCTCTCTCTTTCCAAATCCTGAAGAGGAAACTCAAATACTTTGGCCACCTAATGAGAAGGAAGGACTCCCTGGAGAAGAGCCTACTGCTGGGAATGATTGAGGGCAAAAGAAGAAGAGGACCACAGAGAATGAGATGGCTGGATGGAGTCACCGAAGCAGTCGGCGTGAGCTTAAATGGACTCCAGGGGATGGCAGAGGAGAGGAAGGCCTGGAGGAACATTGTCCACAGAGTCGTGATGGGTCGGACATGACTTTGACAAGAAGTGATTCTAGTCTGATTCCTCTTTTCACCCCTACAGATAAGGACTGTTTGGTATTTGGTAATAAGGATTCAGTTAAAAAAAATATGATTGGTTTGGAGTGGATTTGCATTATATGACTATAATTTGGGCCAAGATTTTCTTTTTTTTTTAAAGGTTAATATGTAGCTAAAGTAAACATGACCTGCCAAAGACTCTCTCTGCTTTTGCATTTTGTTTACGTCTGGAGTTTAACATTTAAACTGTTGGGTTTGTTTTCCCCCATGTGCCCTTGGTCTAATGGTAGCGGTATTCATGTGCTATTAACCACTGAAACTCCTTTATTAGAAAAAGTTTCTGCTTGACATTTCCCTGCTGCCAGCTGTGATAACGGAAGCCTACAATGCAGAGTAGCTGCCTAAGCAAATTTTTTGGGTTCAGGGAAATGTTTTGTCCCCGATACGTAAATGAAATAAATAATTCGTACAGATTGTGAAATTGAATTAGAACCTGAGATTTTCCTATTGGGCATGATCAAAAAGAACATCCGAAATGACATAAAATACCTAATACTTCATATAATCACGGCGGCAAGATTAGCACTAGCACAATTCTGGAAAAGCGATCGACTGCCAACGGACCAGGAATTAATACAAAAAATATATACATGCGCAGAGATGGACAGACTAACTTTAGAGTTACAGGATAAGGAGGACTCTAAATATTATGAAACATGGAATAGATGGTACCAATGGATAAACCAGAGGAAAGGAAATGGGTAGAGATGAAATTTAGAAGAAATTAATATAACAAAAAACAGCACTGTCAGAGGTATAGAATATGGAATATTTTATTGTATGTTTGTATATATGTACATATAATACATATAATATATTTATATAGAATAATGGAAATTAGTTAATAGGTGACGTTTATGTACTGTATATGTAAATTTGTTTCTCAATTGTGAGAAACTTGTATGTTTTTAAATGTTTTTTTCTTTTAAACAATAAAGTTTAATTAAAAAAAATGAAATAAATAATTCACATGAAACGATCCATAACATATTACATGGCAATTTAAAAAAAAAAAAAAAAAAGAAAGGGGAAAATGCAGATCAGGAAATTTCTTTTTACGCTCTTCACAGATTTGGTTTCCCCCAGCTTTGGCAATACATATCGTTTTCTACCCAAGTTTGGAAACACAAGGAGGAAATATTCATTCTATTAATTGGCTCAGCTATTTTGATTCAGAACGTTAAAGCTTTTTTCTTTTCTTTTAATCAACATGCAGACTTCAGGACCTAAATTTACAATCATATGGAGCCGAGGTAAACTTCACATACTGTAACAACCTGTTTGCCCAGCACCGGAAATGTGAGCACGCATGCATGCTTGCGGCGTGGTGCATGTGTGCACTGTCAAAAAACACAACAACTCACTCACATGCACCATCCGCACATGCGTGCGATGTTAAGCAACATGGCAATTCGCTCACGCGTGTCATCCGCACATGCGTGTGGTGTCAAAAACACAGTGATATAGGACGGGATTGCACCCGGGAGGTTGGGCGGGCCCACGTGCAGGTTGCCACTACCAGTTCGTTTGAACCGGTACGAACCGGCTGAATCCCACCACTGATATGGATATTATTTTTTTTCTCCTGTGCTTTACATCTCATACCACCATTTCTCGTAGTTCTTTAGAGTGCAGACAAAGTTTGATGTGGCAGAAGAGAATAAACAGGACTGTTACATGGGACAGTCAATCAATTGCATCTACCCTGGTCAAGCAGAAATGCCTTTCTTTTTTTAGTTTAATGAAGGTCTTAAATATCCTGCTATCTCTTAATCAAGGTCAGCAGTCTACTTACACTGTTGCAGTCTATTCAAAATTCTCATTGCAATTTATTCATACTTCATCCCTAGATTAAAGGAAAGGGGTTTAACCTATAAGAGGCAAATGCCTTCCTGTCTAAACAATGCAATTGTACATACTCATAAACTCATATTCATACTCAGAAACGAAACGGGGAGCTGTCTACTTACAACCATTCATTTGGTGATGGTTTAAATCCCAAATGATTCAAACCATCATTTGGGGGGAGAAAACATGACTTATAACTGGTTTTCCAATAGCCAGATATTGGAAATTAGATGTGAATTTTAGAACAGAATAGAAGAATGGTATTGTGAAATGTGGAAATTAACTTTAAACGATAAAATGACATGTGATATTAAAATTAGAAATGGTGACTATAAAGAAGATATTTTCTGGAAAATTTGGAAAGTCCACCATTTGTGGACTATGCCCTGGGAAAATTGGATGCTTCGGTACCTGTACCCCGAGAACGTGGATTTTGGCGATCATGAGGATATATCCGAAGAACCAAATCTTCCTTTCTTATGTATAGCACAGGGTGAAATATTGTATATGTTGTTTGTAATGTTAAAGTAATAAAAAAATATTAAAAAGTTAAAAAAAAAAATAACTGGTTTTCATAATTACAAGTCTCAAAGGCGCTTTTTCAAGAGGCAACTGGACTTTCTGGTTTTTCTTTGAAGACGTTTCGCTCCTCATCCAAGAAGCTTCTTCAGCTACTTTGTTTATCTTTGACAGATTTAAAGCAGAACCTTTTTCTGGTTCTGACAGGGGGATTTTGTGAAATCCACCCTGGCCCACAGGAAAAAAAAAAAAAAGAACCCTATCAAAATCAACTGTACATATGTGTTTTCATGGTTTTGAAAAGGGAGAGCAGGAAGGCCAAGGAAACTAAACCTATTTGTATGCTTAAGTTGACTAACAAACCTAATGAAACAGTATCATTGTAAAAGTATGCATTATTTATATTGAGCTCACACGGCCTTTTTTTTTTTTTTTTAATTTGATTTATATGCCGCCTTTCTCCGGAGACTCAGGGCGGCTTACAGTGTGTTAAGCAATAGCCTTCATACTTTTTTATATTTATACAAAGTCAGCATATTGCCCCCACAAACTGGGTCCTCAATTTACCTACCTTAGAAAAGGTGGAAGGCTGAGTCAACCTTGAGCCTGGCGAGATTCGATCTTACTTTAATTGCAGACAGCTGGTATTAAATTACAGTGCTCTGTCTGTTGAGCTATCCAGGCTCTGTTATCCAATCATACCACCTATTCCCCTGCCACACCCACCAAGCCACACCACGCCCACCAAGCCATGCCCACAGGACCACTATTAAAAAATTTTGAATTCTACCACTGGCATCAACCCAGTTATCCGTTCAGTTAAGATAACCTTCTCCACCAAACAGCGCATATTTATGCCAAAGGAGCAGACGTTTTGATCGCCTTTGTTTCTTTCTCCTTCTAAATAATCCATAATTTTCCTGCAGAGGGAACAGATTCATGTAAAGCACTTTCTTTCTTCTTGAGTGAACTAGGAATTGTAAACCCCCTTGGTGAGCAATCGGGCTTGTTTAGCTCTTTCAGCAGTTCTACCATCAAGCAGAAGGACTTCTCCATTGCATTTCTTGGTCTGCTTGTTTTAGTGCTTTGACTCCTACCTAGCCAAGCTCCCCACCAGCAAATGACAAGGACACACATCCCCATCCTCCCAAAAAAAGAGAGTCCTGTGATCATTAGTTCCATATCTTTTGTTGCCCATAAGGTCTTTCTAAATGGATACCATTGAACCATTTACTCCTTTCTGGCATCCAGGAGTGGCTATTAACTATGTTATCATCCTCCAGTGCTTCTTTATACAAAGACTTGCTTCAATACTTTCTTGTTCTTTTCTTAACTTTGTTGGTAGCATTGAATTAAATACAAGTGTCAGTAGATACTGCATATAGAATGTATGATCAGATGAATCAATGAATCATGAATGAATGAAGGAATGAATGAACGAACGAACAAATGAATGAATCAATGAATGACTCAATGACTCAATGAATCCATCAATGAATCAATCAATGATTCTACAGAGGAATGATTGAGTCTGTCATCTGCACCTCTATAACTGTCTGGTTTGGCTCTGCAACCCAACAAGACAGACACAGATTTCAGAGGATAATTAGAACTGCAGAAAAAAAACAATTTATTTTATTTATTTTATTCAATTTATATACTGCCCTATTCCCGAAGGACTCAGGGCGGTGAACAGGCACAAGATAAAAATACATCATACAAAAGTTAAAAAACCAATTAAAAGTACATTAAATAATTTTGGCCCAAAAAACGAATTTAAAAACACCCAATTTATATAAAACTAAAAGCAAATTAAAAGGGAGAGTCAAGCCAGTCCCTCCTGCTGGAATAAAAATGTTTTGAGGGCGCGGTGGAAAGTACATAAATCTGGGATCCTCCGTATCTCCGGGGGGAGCTCATTCCAGATGGCAGGCGCCCCCACAGAGAAGGCTCTCCCGCTGGGGGCCACCAGTCGACACTGTTTGGCCGACGGCATCCTGAGGAGCCCTGTATTTCGCTGCTCCCTCAAGACCCTGCTGTTCCACCAGGCTGGGCTATCAAAGTAAATGATTTCAAATTGGGTGTTTTAAATTTTTGGGTTTTAATTCAGGCCGAAATTATTTAATAATTTTAATTATTTTTAATTGATATCCACATATTTTTGTGTTTTAATAGGCTGTACACCGCCCTGAGTCCTTCGGGAGAAGGGCGGTATAGAAATAAAATTATTATTGGTTAATCTTTAGTGAGATTCACAGCCTTTGAGGCTGGTTAATAGCTCAGCAGCTCGAGTCCTAACCAAGGACCTAGGAACTGTTAAGGTATCGTCGGAGGATGTAAGCTGTTCCGAGTAAGGTGGTTTTTTGTAGAGTCAAAATGTTCAAGTCCGGCAAATTTAGAATTTCTAAATAGCGGGGTAGCCCTTTGGATATTGCTCCAAGGGCTCCAATTACAATAGGGACAACACACAATTTCTTTTTCCACAGTCGCTCAACTTCAATTTGCAAGTCCCGGTACTTTGTGATTTTTTCTTGCTGCTTATCTTCAATCCGTGCATCACCAGGTATTGCAATGTCAATAAACCATACTTTTTTTCTTTTCAACTATTGTTATGTCAGGTGTGTTGTGGACCAAGTGCCTGTCTGTCTTCTTCTTCTTCTTCTTCTTCTTCTTCTTCTTCTTCTTCTTCTTCTTCTTCTTCTTCTTCTTCTTCTTCTTCTTCTTCTTCTTCTTCTCCTTCTCCTTCTCCTCCTTCTCCTTCTCCTTCTCCTTCTCCTCCTCCTCCTCCTCCTCCTCCTCCTCCTCCTCCTCCTCCTCCTCCTCCTCCTCCTCATCATCATCATCATCATTATTATTATTATTATTATTATTATTATTATTATTATTATTATTATTATTATTATCAATCAATGAATCAATGTCCCAAATGTGCTTTTCATTTTTTTGTGTTCTGACCTGGATGATAAAGAATCTCCATAGAATGAAGCAATGAATGATGGCTTGAATGAATGATAGCGGGGCAAAGTTTTAGAGAAGATGGAATCCTTCTTCTCTTTCTCCCAAACAGATGTTTTAGATAGTGTTCTATAGGGCTACTCATCTAAGCTGTTTGCTATTTGGCACCACTGGCAAATGGCAAGAGTCCTACAGATTTTTTTGAGCGGGCATCTGGCCATTCTTCCAGATGGTCACTGAGGCAGAATGCCCAAGGTTCTCATTTTCTTTGTCAGCCGAAATTCAAATCTGACCAAAAATGAGATAGTGATTTTTCCTGAAGTGGTGGCTAAATTATCGGTGTGTATCCATCTTCGGATGAATTGCTAATCCGTCTTTGTGCTGGGTTTTGCTGTGCAAATTGCAAAGAGGAAAACAAAGCCTCTGTTTTGCATATGCACATGAAGCCAATATGTTTGCCCTTTAGCACAAGGAACACTGTTGCCCGCGGGAAGCTTCGCTCACCTGCCTTTTCGTTTTCAATTTTTATTTTTCCAACAGTATCTTTCCGTTCCAATACCTGACTCAAGATGTTGCTGAAATATAGCTTGAGCCACAAGTTGTTGTTGGTTTTTTTGGAGTTAGATTTATGATAGCTCCCAAAATGGAACTTAAAAAAAAAAAATCACATAGATTCTCTCAGTGGGGCAGAGTTTCAAGCTGGGCTCATTATTTCTGCACATACAGGAATAATGAAAGGGATTCAAACCACTGCCTCTTGTCACTCTGCACATGTGTGGGCAACCAGCAAGTACAAGAGAATTCCAAGCCATTCTAAAGTTTTATTTTATTTATTTTTATTTGTTTTAATTTGTATACCGCCCTTCTCCAGCAGGACTCAGGGAGGTGAACAGCCAGAATAAAAACAGAACATACAAAATTTAAAAACAGTTTAAAAAATAATTAAATATTTTTGGCCACAATTTAAAACAACCCAATTAAAATCAATTCAATTTAACCGAGACAGTGGGATCAAGCCAGCCCGGCTAGGTGAAATAAATAAGTTTTCAGGGCCCGACGAAAAGTCCGGAGATCTGTTATTGTGCGTATCTCTGGGGGGAGGTTGTTCCAGAGGGCGGGCACCGCCACAGAGAAGGCTCTCCCCCTGGGGGTCGCCAGCCGACATTGTCTTGCGGACGGCACCCTGAGGAGGCCCTCTCTGTGCGAGCGTACTGGCCGGTGGGAGGCTATTGGTGGCAGAAGGCGGTCTCGTAGATACCCCGGCCCTAAGCCATGGAGCGCTTTAAAGGTGGTCACCAACACCTTGAAGCGCACCCGGAAGACCACCGGGAGCCAGTGCAGCTCGCGCAGGAGAGGTGTCACATGGGAGCACCCCGTCGCTCCCATAATCCCCCGCGCAGCTGCATTCTGGACCAGCTGGAGCCTCCGGGTGCACCCCAGGTGGAGCCCCATGTAGAGAGCATTGCAGTAGTACAGGCGGGAGGTGATGAGCGCCTGAGTGACCATGCGTAGGGAGTCCCGATCCAGAAAGGGACACAACTGGCGTATCAGGCGAACCTGATAAAAAGCCCCCCTGGCCATAGCCGTCATATGCTCTTCTAAAGACAACAGATAAAATAGGACTTGAACCATAATGTTAAATATTGGGTAGGATGGGATGGAATTGGATGGAATGGCCTGGCCTAACTCCCCTTTTAATTGCAACTTTTAAAATTGGTTTTAAAACATTAGGGGTGTTTTAAATTGTTTTGGGCCAAATTATTTAATGGGTTTTTATATTGTCTTTTAAATTTTGTAGTTCACGTGTTTTATCTTTCTGGCTGCTCACTGCCCTGAGTCCTTCGGGAGTAGGGCGGTATATAAATCTAATAAAATGAAAAATGAAATGAAAAAATGGAATGGAATGGAATGATGGAATGTAGGATAGGATAGGATAGGACAGGACAGGACAGGATAGGATAGGACAGGACAGGACAGGACAGGACAGGACAGGATAAGGATAAGGATAAGGATAAGGATAAGGATAAGGATAAGGATAGGATAGGATAGGATAGGATAGGATAGGATAGGATAGGATAGGATAGGATAGGATAAGGATAAGGATAAGGATAGGATAGGATAGGATAGGATAGGATAGGATAGGATAGGATAGGATAGGATAAGGATAAGGATAAGGATAGGATAGGATAGGATAGGATAGGATAGGATAGGATAGGATAGGATAGGATAGGATAGGATAGGATAGGATAGGACAGGACAGGACAGGACAGGACAGGACAGGACAGGAAATGGGATGGGATGGGATGGGATCGGGTGGGATGGGATGGGATAGAAAATAGAAGAGAATTCAATAGAATAGAATTAAACTAGACTAGACTAGACTAGACTAGACTAGACTAGACTAGACTAGACTAGAATAGACTAGACTAGACTAGACTAGACTAGACTAGAATAGAATAGAATAGAATAGAATAGAATAGAATAGAATAGAATAGGGAATATAGAGTAGAGTAGAGTAGAGTAGAGTAGAATAGAATAGAATAGAATAGAATAGAATAGAATAGAATAGAATAGAATAGAATAGAATAGAATAGAATAGAATAGAATTCTTTATTGGCCAAGTGTGATAGGGCACACAAGGAATTTTTCTCCAGTGCATAAGCTCTCAGTGTACATAAAAGCTATAAGTGATAAATCATAATCATATCATCATGAAATACATTCATCATAAATCATAGGATACAACACTTAGTGACAGTTATAGGATACTAAATAAGCAATCAGTGGAATTATAGCAGGAGAAGGTAATGGGGACAGAAGCTACCAGTCGGTGGGAATTACTAAAGAACATATTTTAAAATTGCTTGAAAATTGTGGCGCTGGAGAAGACCCTTGAGAATCTCTTAAACTTCAAGGAGATCAAATGAGTCAATCCCAAATGAAACCAACCTTCACTGTTCTTGGGAAGCTCAAATACCTTGGCCACTTAATGATAAGCGAGACTCATTGGAGAAGATCCAAGGTTGGGAAAGAGGGAAGCAGAAGGGGAAGGGAATGGCAGGAGGTGAGGACGTGAATTTGGGCAAATTCTGGGAAACAGTGGAGGACAGGGGTGAGTGACATGCTGTGGTCCATGAAGTTGTGAAGAGATGGACATGACCGAAGAGCAATAACATTTTTTTTTTTAAAAAAAGCACCGTCGGAAACAATTCCAAAGATGGGGTAAAAAAACGAAATTTGAAATAATTCAATAGAAGCGTAGGAAGATCCAAATGCAAATGGAAAGAGCTTGGTCACAAAGGAAAACTTTGCAATTATTTATGTAGAGGCTACAAAGCCATATCTCTGTAATGCTTAAATTTGGGTTCCTAAACTAAACAAATGCTTGGATTTGGTCAGAATAGCCTTTCAGAGCTCCACACTCTTGAGAAAATGGTGCCATAAAACGGGATGAAGATCTTTTGAGTGTTGAGTGTTAAATAAATCATTTTGGCCTCCCTTATTATTTCTTTTCATTGTGTAAATTTGCCGGGTTTTGTTTTCATTAGTTGTTTTTGTTTTGTTTTTCTCGTTCAGCTCTGATCTCACTCAGTTTCCAGAAGTTCAAATCTAACAACAGAGAAATTCACGTCTAACCAGGCTCAAGGTTGACTCAGCCTTCCATCCTTCCAAGGTGGGTAAAATGAGAACCCAGATTGTTGGGGGCAATATGATGGAATACTGCATTCAGTTTGGTTGCCACAATGTAAAAAAAAAAGATGTTGAGACTCTAGAAAGAGTGCAGAGAAGAGCAACAAAGATGATTAGGGGACTGGAGGCTAAAGCATATAAAGAACGGTTGCAGGAATTGGGTATGTCTAGTTTAATGAAACGAAGGATTAGGGGAGACATGATAGCAGTGTTCCAATATCTCAGGGGTTGCCACAAAGAAGAGGGAGTCAAGCTATTCTCCAAAGCACCTGAGGGTAGGACAAGAAGCAATGGGTGGAAACTAATCAAGGAGAGAAGCAACTTGGAACTAAGGAGAAATTTCCTGACAGTTAGAACAATTAATCAGTGGGACAACTTGCCTCCAGAAGTTGTGAATGCTCAACAATGGAAGTTTTTAAGAAGATGTTGGATAACCATTTGTCTGAAGTGGTGCCTAGGCAGGAGGTTGGACTAGAAGACCTCCAAGGTCCCTTCCTGTTATTCTATTCTATTCTATTCTATTCTATTCTATTCTATTCTATTCTATTCTATTCTATTCTATTCTATTCTATTCTATTCTACTCTACTCTACTCTACTCTACTCTACTCTACCCTATTCTATTCTATTCTATTCTATTCTATTCTATTCTATTCTATTCTATTCTATTCTATTCTACTCTACTCTACTCTATTTTGTAAGGTGCTTAAAGAAGGCTGTAAAAGCACTATGAAGAGGTATATAAGTCCAAGTGCTATTGCTATTATACTCTTTCAAAAACTTATTTCACCAAAATGTAATTTAAGGTAAATTTGGAGGTTCTTCTCGGTGTAAAGCCTCTGAGACCAAGGGGACCTAGAAGTTTTTCCTAGTACCAATTATAATTTATCAGAGTTTTATCTCTAGGTGAGACCTTGGGTACAAACCCCCTCCTCCTTATGCTGCTCCCTTTCCGTTTGCAATTGATCTCCGCAGGACTTAGAAGCGGGGGCAGCTTTGCTTCTCGACACTCAAGTGAGCGATTTATCTATCCATGGTTATTGTTTAACTAAAGAACTTCAGAAAGCCCAGACCAATATCCTGTTCAGGTTTCAAGGACGTTTCCTTGCTCAGGTGCATTCATCTTGATATGTACAGTTTTTTGAATCCGTTTCAGCCCAATCTGTCAAGAGGCAGGGAATGCTCAGGGACAATAACAAGGTTTTTGCTCTATGGGTGTTTCATAAGAACATGACCGTCTTCTGGTTCCCCCGGGGAGCAATCAGAAGCTGTTATCAAGGACTTCACTGAATCTCTTGGAGATCACCAGACAGAAAAGGACTGCCTCTTTTTTCAACCCTTCCGTGGCTTAATATCCTTGCTTGGACTTTGGAGGGGAATATATATATATATATATATATATTGTGAAGATGCAGACTAATTCCTCTGAGCATGAGATGCACTGAAGTGAAAAGAAGAAAAAGAAAAAAACTCATTTTCATTTCAGTGTTCCAGAGAAGAAATCCTTTTGTATAAAAGAATGTACAGTACAATGACCTTCTGCTAGTAAAGGGATTTTGAAGAAGTGTACTGTCAGACACACACACACACACACACACACACACACACACACACACACACACACGGACTTTGGGTACAAGGTCCTCTTTGGATCTACCATTTACCACAGAGAGAGCCAGAGCCAGCAAGCACCCTGCTGCCCATTGGGAGACTAAGGAGACTAAGATTTTGGACTTATTAGTCCTCATCAGTTAGCCACACCCTCATCCCATGTATCCTCCCTGTAAAGGTACAGTATTTGTTTTCTCTTCTTTTCGTAGGCCTTTATGTGTATTTCTCTTTAACCAGGTTCTTCCTATGTAAACCAAGATTTTTATGCAGTCCTAGTTCAGTGAAATCCCAACCACTAGTTTCTAGGCTTAATAAAATTGTCCATTCTTCAATGGCCAGAGTAACGGAAACAACTGTTATTATTAGCAAACATCTTCTTGAGGTGACCAAGCTCAGCACGGATCTCCTGTGTGAAGGAGCACCCCATTGAACCAATACTCCCAGTTCTCACTGGAAGCCTTAAGCTGACTATTATAAAGATGGCATACTGAAGCTGCCTTCTGAAACTACGTTTACAGAGCTGATGTCAAACAGGAAGAGGACAGCTACAAAATCTCCATTTGTCACGCAAAGTTATTCACTTATATTGTCTGCAGAACATTGCCATTCCCTCCAAAAGATTGACTTCGAATTTCCCTCAATAATGGCAGCATCACCCACCTGGTAATCTGCCCCAATGGGAAGGTGGCCCTCTGCATGCTTGGTTTATGTCACCAGAGAAGATCACCTGCAATTGACTCATGTAAGCGGGGAGGATCTTCAAGAAGGGCCTGGTGGCACAGCAGACTAAAGCACTGTTATTAATATCAAGCTGTCTGCAATTACTGTAAATTCAAATCTCCCCAGGCTCAAGGTCGACTCAGCCTTCCATCCTTTCTAAGGTAGGTAAATTGAGGACCCAGTTTGTGGGGGGCAATAAGCTGACTTTGTATAAATATACAAAAGTATGAAGGCTATTGCTTAACGCACTGTAAGCCGCCCTGAGTCTCCGGAGAAGGGCGGCATATAAATCAAATTTTAAAAAAAACAAAACAAGAGGACAAAAACTACTGCCAAAAAGGACCAACCCTTTCCCTCAAAAGCTGCAGGCTGCCTCGAGTTTGTTTGCCTCAGACTGTTTCATTATATGTTAAGATTTTATTATTTATTTATTTGATTATTCATATTTCTATGCCGTCCACTCTCCGAGGACTCTGGGCAGCTTACACCAAAGACAGTATACTAAATAGCATATTGCCCCCAACAATCTGAGTCCTAATTTTACCCACCTCGGAAGGATGGAAGGCTGAGTCAACCTTGAGCCAGTGAGATTTGATCCGCTGAACTAGCAGTCAGCTGAAGTAACTGCAGTACTGCACTCTAACCACCGCGCCACCTCGGCTCTAGTAGATCATGCAATATTGACCGTTGAGAGAATTGGAGAAGACCAACCTGTCGAGCCTCGGTTGGGTCTCGCCATCACTGGGGAGGACGACGAGGAGGGGGCAAGCTGTTGGACTCTCCGGGGGCGTGTCATCAGCTGTTTGAGAAGTCTTTACCACCCGCGCACAAAATGAAGCAAACTCTTTCATCGGAGATAGGGGGGGCATGGAGTTTGCAGATGACGCTGCCTTGTGCTGTAACAGAGGCGCGCTCCTCCTACAGGCCAGCTAGAGGAAGGAGGGATGATGTTGACTGTTTGATTGCTAATTGATTTATTGTGCTCCTCCTCCAGGCCAGCTAGGGGAAGGAGAGGTGATGTTAACTGTTTAATTGCCACTTGATTTATTGCTGCGTATATAAAAGGCGCTACACTGCGATTGTGTGTAGCGCTAACTTTAAACCTTGTTTCCGGCTTGTGCCTTTCTCCTGCCTGTGTTTGCTGTGCTGACCCTAATTAAAGGATTGCAACTGCTTTATTCCGTTCTGGTGTTGGCTTGTTTCCAGTGCAGTTGGGTGGACTGGCCGAGACAACCTCCTTCAAAACAATAATGCTGGAGGCCTCTCACCAAAACCTATCCAAGGATTATTATTATTATTATTATTATTATTATTATTATTATTATTATTATTATTAGTATTAGTATTAGTATTAATATTAGTATTAGTATTTTGCTCTTTCGTATTTTGGGAGGAAAAAAGACAGAAATGCTGCGAAGTCCAGCGACGTCCAGTTGGGTACTGAAATCAGTATCAAGCCAGAAGCCACTAGATCCATTAATTCTGAAGATGAGGGAGATGAAATCTTAAAAGTAGCACCTTCTCTTATTGCGCAGCTCCCATTTATACATGGGTGCTGAAAATATACTTTGAAAAACATTGGAAGGGGCATCTGTATTTAAGACAGTTGTCATGCAAAGCAGTGCATGAAGAAAAGCAAACAATTATTCTCTTCGCTCTTCTCTCTTCAAGCCCTGTCTGGTTACTCGGTCTTTTATTTGAGATTTTCGCTACAAGAGAAATAAAAATAATTATTTTTATCCTAAAAATAAATAAATAAACCCCAGATAGGAGCCTTTCTTAGCTTTCTTGGCCGTTAATAATTGTTACACTTTATCACTTGATCCCATGAAAGCACCATCATATTAGAAGTAAAAAAAATAAGCTATTCTGTTTCTCTAGCATGCAGAGATCCTTCTGTACTTATTTCTTAGAGCAAAATATACTTTTTTTATGGAAGTGGGGAAGGGGAGCTGAGCCCTCAGCCAGTAACTGCCACTTCTAAGCAGATTCCATGCTTGTCGTGAACCTTGTTATCTTGCTGCTTGTGGGATCTCAGAAATGGAATAGCAGGATATCGGGGTTATTCTGTGGTCAGAGAAGACACTGGTGGATCTTTGTCAATCGGTGAGGAATGTATCAGTTATTTCTATTTGTCGTTGTATATTTACGAAAACAAAAAATTGAATTGGTTTTCGTTCGAGGCGGCAGTATTGCAGGCTAACTCTGCCCACGGTCTGGAGTTCAATCCTGATGGGGCTTAAGCAGGGGTGGGCTTCAAAAATTTTAGCAAGGGGTTCTCTGCCCAGTTGACGGGTGGGCATAGCCATGGTGGGCGTGGCCAAGTCAGCCTCCTGCACCATGGTGGGGGGGGTGTTTTCCCTCCCCGGGCTCTGGAGGCTTTTCTTGAGCCTCTGGGAGGGCAAAAAACGGCCTCCCCAGGCTCCGGAGGCCCTCTGGAGGCCGTAAACAGGTGCATTTCCAGCCTTCCCAAACTTCCGGTAGGCCCATTTTTCACCTTCTCCGAGCCTCCACGCGCACCCTGTGCTTATCTGCATCCAAAATGGGCCATGTGGGGGGACTCCTGGGAGGGATGGGGTGGGTGGGGCCAACCAGGAATGGGAATTGGGGGTTCTCTGAACTGCACAGAATCTTAGTTAGAGGTTCTCCCGAACTCCTGTGAACCCCCAGCGGTCCACCCCGGGCTTATTAAGGTTGACTTAGCTTTTCATCCTTCTGAGGTCAGTAAAATGAGGATCCAGATTGTTGGAGGCAATATTCTGAGTCTGTAAACTGCTTAAAAAGAGCTGTAAAGCAGTATATGTCTAAGGGCTGTGGCTACTTAGGCTAACTGGCCAAATCCCAGTGCTCTTTCCAACAACCAGGTTTAAAAAAAAGTTAAGAGTTGAAAATAGCCACTATATGCCATTCTAACCACTTAAGCCTCCTTTGAAAAGATAGAACCAGAAAGTCCCCAAATAGTAAATCCCATTTTATTCAAAGGGAGTATAAACTCCCTTTGAATAAAAGGTTATTATTCTAATTCCTAGATCTTCAAACCACCAATCCACAGCATTTTCAATTTTTTGGTCCATATCCAACTAATTACTGCCTCAAAGCACCTAGCCAACATCTACTTAGCTTGACCTCATTCTGAGGAGAATGTGCGAATCATTAGCATATAGATGGCAGCTCATCCAATGGCTTTCATAATGACTAAGGATAAGCACCTTTTCAAGAAGAAACACATTAGACACTTGAAAGTGTGTAGTAAGAAGTTGCCAGAGTGCTCTCTGGGAATCCTTAATTCTTGCCCTATTACTTCCGATTATGAGATCGCTCCAAGAGGATTACCTGGTTAATGATATCAAAGGCTAATCAAAGGAAGTTGGTCTACTGGGATTCACTGGCAATTCACTGCCAAGATGAAGTCTGACTCCAGACTGAAATAAGTCTATTTGACAATTCCTTCCTTCCTTCCTTCCTTCCTTCCTTCCTTCCTTCCTTCCTTCCTTCCTTCCTTCCTTCCTTCCTTCTTCCTTCTCCTTCCTTCCTTCCTTCCTTCCTTCCTTCCTTCCTTCCTTCCTTCTTCCTTCTCCTTCCTTCCTTCCTTCCTTCCTTCCTTCCTTCCTTCCTTCCTTCCTTCCTTCCTTCCTTCCTTTCTTCCTCCAATTTGATTTTTATGGTCACCCATTTCTTAGGTAGAACAACTTGAAGAACTAAGAATCAAAAAATTAAAACTAAAATTAAATATAATCTTGAAGAATGTAACATAGCCCCCTTTAGAAAAAAAGAAAAGAAAAGCAATAATAAAAAGGTAATAAAATGACCAAAACAATAATAATAAATAATTATTGTTTATAATAATAAATGTAACTTAAATATTTCATTTAAGAGTGTTACATTCTACACAGCTTCATTTCATGGTCTGGACAAATATGTAGAAGAAGATTTAAAAGTGGATTTCTAGGTGCTTGTTGAGCTTGGTTGTTTTCTTGGAAGACATTTCTCTATTCAACAAGGCACATGTCAGTGCTAGAGCCTAGAAGGGAGAGTGGTTTGCAGAGGTTAAGGTGGTGGAAGAAGAAGTGGGGAAGGAAGACAAGGAGGAGGAAGGAGGAGGAGAATGAGTATGAGTATGAGTATGAGTATGAGTATGAGTATGAGGAGGAGGAGGAGGAGGAGGAGGAGGAGGAGAAGAAGAAGAAGAAGAAGAAGAAGAAGAAGAAGAAGAAGAAGAAGAAGAAGAAGAAGAAGAAGAAGAAGAAGAAGAAGAAGAAGAAGAAGAAGAAGAAGAAGAAGAAGAAGAAGAAGAACTGTTTTGTTGCAGACATTTCATTTCCCAACTAGTAAAATAATCAGTTCTAGAAGAGGGAGGAGTTTTCGGAGAGGAGGAGGAGGAGGATTGACAGGTTTTCAATGTTCTTTGAGTTTGGTTGTCTTCTTACAGATGTTTCACTATCCAACTAGGCATCAACATCAGTGCAATTGAGTGTAAGCATTGTTCACTGTTTACATACCATAGCTTATTCAGATGCACACTTTTACCTTCTTTTTGTAACCCCCAAATCGCTGAACATGACTCTCAGAAAACAGCCACGCATCCCGATGTCGTCATGCATTTGAGCCAAAAGTTTTCTAGCTTAGCTCCCACACAACAGTGTGCAATGTTTAGCATTGTTTAAAATCTGTCCCAAGCTATTCTTGGAAAGCTTTCTCCCACCTCCAGCTCTGTGTTCAGTCACATACAACACAACATATTTTATACTTCAGCATCATCCTTTGTAGGTTTTTTCCTTCTTCCCCTGCTTGGTGAGAATGTTGTTTTGCAATTAGTGAATGTAAAGGAAATTAGCTGTTTGTGTTACAGTGAACAGTTTACTGTCATTGGGAACCAAAATAATTCTGCCAAAGTGTTAAAAACAACAACAACTCACAGTCATGAAGAGAATGATTCTGGAAAAGGGGAAAAAAAAAAAACTTGAACCTGCCAGGTTGAAGAATCTAAGATTGGAGACTGTTGAACAGCAAGGGTGAATGAGCTGAAAATACAAGCGTTCCCCTCCGCCCAGGACCGTAACTGAGCCCAAAATTTATGTTGTTAAATGAGACATGTTTTGCCCCATTTTATGACCTTTCTTGCCACTGTTGTTAAGTGACTCATTGCAGTTGTGAGGTTGGTAGCATGGTTGTTAAGTGAATCCGTGCAGAAGTGCGTGCACACGCTCCTGTTGCGAACCGGTAGCTGAGGTAAGTAGAAGACACCCCTGGAAGGAGGGAAGTGAGATTGTTAAAACTTGGTAGCCAAAACAAAATCTCTTGGGAACCAAGGACATTGTCTTACCTGGTCAAAGGAAGGAGGAGTGATGTCACCAGGCAACCAGACGGAGCCGTGATTGGGCCATGTGACTGATTATTTTGAGAAAAAACCTTTTACTTTTAACTAGGTGAAAACCTTGGGAACCCTCAGAGTTGGTTTTCACTAGATATGTGCCAATATGATATTTCCAATAAAACTATTCTTTGAGGAACCCACCTGCCCTGGAGTTTTGCTTTCTATGGATCTATTACTTGGAACCCTGAACACTTCTTGTAGAACAGAGAATTCATTTATGTTTTGACACCTGAGGCCTAGAAGATGTCTTTCCTTGCTCTGACCAAAATCCATCTAAGAAATGAACCAAGATCTGTCTAGAAATGCCTGAAAGTTCTTATCTTTGTGAAGATCTCCATTCTTGAAATCAAGTAGCTGGAAATGGATGAAATTAACAGGTTAAAAAATGAGATGGAATTCAAACAGGTCGATCCATTTTAGTCCAACCTCACCTTGCAATCTGTCCTTAGAATTCACACTGTGGCAGTAAACAGATGATCTATTTAGCTATAAGGCAATAAATAATCGTTGACAAATCTATAGGCTATAAATTTTCGCATTCCTTTAAAGATTTAAACTATTGGTGTCATGCATCTTTTCCATATCCCTCCTTCTCTCTCTTTATAGTTAATACTGTACATTAATTATACTAATAAGGCTTCAGGCTGAGAATGTCTTCTAAACAGCTTACATAGGACTGCACCATAAATTAAAAATAGCGTGTACGGTTAGCAGTCATAACATTACGAGTAATTGTAATCACACTGTACAAATAAGAGTAGTACTTTTTATTGCAACTGTTGGCTAATAAGACTAGAGCTGTCCCAATTTATTTATTTCATCCATTCATCTTTTTAATTTCATGTTATGGTACTTCTACGGTTTGTGTTTATTGCTATATTCCTTCATTATTGTTATGTTTACATTATTATTATTTACTTTATTCATTAAATATGAAACTCAGTCAACTGAACATTCAAAAATGCATCACAAATACCATTGACTGGTGCTGATATGGGTTGCTGCCAGCATCCTAGGTATCAACCAAGTACCTTCTTAAGATGTACGATGTTCCAAGGAGCGCAGTTTTTTGCAGTTCCGCTGGAACTGTTTTCCTGTTTTTTGCAGGAAGCTGCAATTTGTTGATGTATATTATAAAATTCTTGGACATGGTACCAAGTGCCCCGATGACTATGGGAGGGACCATACTGCTTCCCTTTCACCTTTCAGCTCCAATCCAGGAGCCCTCAAGCAGTCGCATTCACGACAAACCATTTTGTAGCTTCTTCTCTGGTAATATTGTACGGCTAACTAGAGCATACAAAACATTTGCTAGACCAATTCTCAAATACAGCACATCTGTTTGGAAACCACACTGCATATCAGACATTAATACAATTGAGAGAGCCCAGAGATATTTCACGAGAAGAGTCCTCCACTCCTCCGTTCACAACAGAATACCTTATGCCACCAGACTTGAAATTTTGGGCTTAGACAACTTCGGTCTGACCTAAGAGTAGTGCACAAAATTATCTGCCACAATGTCCTTCCTGTCAATGACTACTTCAGCTTCAACCACAACAATACATGAGCACACAATAGATACAAACTTAAGGTAAACCGCTCCAAACTCGATTGCAGAAAATATGATTTTGGTAACAGAGTGGTCAATGCCTGGAATGCACTACCTGACTCTGTGGTTTCTTCCCCAAACCCCCAAAACTTTAACCTTAGACTGTCTACTGTTGACCTCACCCCATTCCTAAGAGGTCTGTAAGGGGTGGGCATAAGGGCACCAGCATGCCTACCATCCCTGTCCTAATGTCCCCTTTTATTCTTATCCATTTCATGTATTAATAACCATGTTTATACCTATATCTGTAATCTAATACGTGCTTGACTAAATAAATAAACAAACAAACAATTGTTACAGAACCAACCTAGAACTAGGGAGGAATTTCCTGAGAATGAGAACAATTAAATCAATGAATGGTTTGCTTCCAGAAATTGCGGGTGCTCCATCACCAGAGGTTTCCAAGAAGAGACTGGAGAACCATGTGACCAGAATGATATATGGCAGTGATGGCGAACCTTTTTGCCATCACGTGCCAGGAGCAGGAATTTGGACCGGAAGTTGACAAACGGCCCATTTCCTGCCTCCAGAAGGCCTCCAGAGGGTGGGGAAGGCCATTTTCGCCCTCCCCAAGCTCCTAGAAAGGATCTGGTGCCAGGTTTCGATGCTATCTCAAAATAAATGAATTTCCAAACTGCCGATCTTTGAGGAAATTTTCTCTTTATTGAGCATAGTGATCTGTCCCTGGCTCTTTCGTGGTCAGCACTGACCTTTGGCCCCCCCCCCAAGCCCTCCCTTTCCGATCCCCAATTCTCTGTGTCTCATTGGCTATCTTCCAAGCCACTCTCCTCATCCCATCTCCGTCAGATCACAGGAATGTCCCCTCTCCTCCCATCTCCGAGGAAACAGAATTTTCAAAGGAATTAAGTAGGCAAAAGTTCAAGCTTCTCCTCTCCTTTCATATGTCAGTGCTGGAACGCTGACATCTGGAGCCTGAGGAGAGAGAAAAACGGGTCTTCTCCACCCCCCCCCCAAGGCCCTCCAGAGGCAAGAAACAGCCTCTTTCCTTACTTCCAGTGGGCCCAGAAGGCCCAAAAATCAGCTGGCTGGCATGCACATGCGCGCCGGAGTTGAACTCATGTGCCCTATGATATGGCTATGCATGCAACCTGTGGCAAGCATGCAATAGGTTCGCTATCACGGGTATATGGTCTCCTACATTGAGCAGGACTAGAAGACCTCCAAGGTACCTTCCAGCCCTATGGCTTTGAACATTTTTGGGGTGGTACGTTTATGGAACATCCCTTAAAGAAATATGCCTTAGATGTAAGACATCATTCATGAAAATTAATACAAAATTCATACACGGGCTGAAATTGTTTGTCAATGATTTCAAAGAGAGCCTTCAAAATTCAAGATTTCAAAAAGAGCCTTGGTAGTACAGGGGTTTAAGGCACCCTGTTATTAAGCTGGTTATTAAGACCAGCTGCCTGCAATTACTGCAGGGTTCGAATCTCGCCAAGGCTCAAGGTTGACTCAGCCTTCCATCCTTTCTAAGGTAGGTAAATTGAGGACCCAGTTGTGGGGGCAATAAGCTGACTTTGTATAAATATACAAAAGGATGAAGGCTATTGCTTAACGCATTGTAAGCCGCCCTGAGTCTTCGGAGAAGGGCGGCATATAAATCAAATTAAAAAAAAAAAAAAAAAGCCCTAATGGCCAATGCATTGATAAAATTAGAGACTTAAGATAGAAAATTCCAGAATAAATGTAAAAGCTCTTAATTAAATCAGATGCAGATGGGAGGACTGTGGCTTGCCCACAGAGCAACCAGAACAGTTCTTTTAAGATTCAGATAATAAGAAGCTGAATATTGGGTGGCGGAGTTGGACTAGATGGCCTTCAAAGTCCCTTCCAACTATGTTAATCTGTAATTATTGAAAATGCAATAGCCGAGTATCAAAACAACCATGAAATGATTCTTCGTGGTCTTCGAGCTCCATCGTAAGTATTATGTGCAGTTTATTTATTTATTTATTTATTACATGTATTTATATGCTGCCATTCTCCCGAAGGACTCAGGGCGGCGAACACAAGTTAAGAAACAAGTACAATAAAATCCCATTTTAAACTAAATAACTAATTAATAGTAAATAATAAAACCCGGAATCAGAGTCAGCCTATTTGTTTGAACAGCCAAGTCTTCAGGTCCCAACGGAAGGAACAGAGATCAGGAGCCGTCCGGAGCTCGGTAGGTAATTCATTCCAGAGGGTGGGAGCATCCACAGAGAACGCCCTACCCCTGGGCACAGCAAGATGACATTGGTTCACCGTCGGAACCCTGAGGAGAGCGGCCCTATGTGAGTGAACAGGATGGTGAGAGGCAGGCAGGAGAAGGTCCTGCAAATATCCTGGACCTAAGTCATGTAGGGCCTTATAGGTGAGAACTAGCACCTTGAAGCGGACTTGGAGAACCACTGGTAACCAGTGCAGCTCACGCAGGCGGGGTGTTATATGGGAGTAACGAGGGGCTCCCGTAACAACCCATGCGGCTGCATTCTGGATCAGCTGGAGTCTCTGGGTGCATCTCAGGGGCAGGCCCATGTAGAGGGAATTGCAGTAATCCAAGTGGGAAATAACCAGGGCATGAGTGACTGTGCGAAGGTCATCTCGGTCCAGGAAAGGGCGCAACTGGCGCACCAGGCGAACCTGTGCGAAGGTTCCCCTGGTCACGGCCGTTAGATGGTCTTCTAGGGACAGCCGAGCATCCAGAAGGACACCCAAGTTGCGAGCCCTATCAACGGGGGCAAGTTTTTCCCCATCTATCAAAAGTGATGGGGCCTCTGAAACCCGAGATGCCGGCATCCACAGCCACTCAGTCTTGGAGGGATTGAGTTTGAATCTGTTTCTGCTCATCCAGGCCCGTACCGGATACCCCTATATAGTTATGGATACTCCTATTTAAGAAGGATTTAGACAAGTTGGAACAAGTTCGTAAAAATAGTAGCATAACTTGAAATTAAGCCCTTTTCAACAGAATAAGGGAATTGGTTATATTTAGACTTTGAGAAGAAGCATTTGAGCAGGAAATATAATAGCATTCTACAAGTACTTGAAAAGGCATCACATGGAAATAACGTCTCTATTGTTCCAGAGCATAGGACACAAAACAATGGTTTTACGTTATAGGAAATCAGGTTTCATTTAAAAAGAAGAAGAAAAAGAAAAACACTTTCCTAGTGGTTTGAATGTTTTAACTGTTGAACCAGCCAGCAGGAATAATAAGTTCTTTGTTAATAGATGAATTCAAGGAGAAGTTGTAGAGCCAATTGAGAAAGGTTTAAAGTAGACTCCTGCATTAATTTAAGGTGATGGTCTTAACTACTAACTTCACGGTAATTCTCATCCTCTGAAGCTTCAGTGGAAATTGTCAACAAGCAATGTTCTGTCCTCACTATACACTAGTTCCGTGATGGTGAATCCATGGCACGTGTGCCACAGGTGGCATGCAGAGCCATATCTGTGGGCACACAAGCATTGCCCTAGCTCAGCTCCAGCGTGCATGAGTGTGCCAGCCAGCTGATTTTCAGCCCACCAGAAGTCAGGAAACAGGCTGGAGGGCTTCCAGGGAGGTAGGGAAGGCAGTTTTCGCCCTCCCCAGGCTCCTAGAAAACCTCTGGAGCCTGGGGAGGGCAAAAAACGGGCGTATTGGGCCCACCGTGCCATGGTGTGCCAAAAGCGGGGAAAGCACGGGGGGGGTCACATGCGTATGCGTGAGGGGGCGGGGCACATTGAATTATGGGTGTGGGCACACATGTGCACGACCCCCCTGTGCTTTCCCCAATTTTGGCACGTGATGTCAAAAAGGTTAGCCACCACTGCACTAGTTTGTGTGCAGCTCGACATGCAGCTAAACCCACCTATCCTCCAATAAAACAGACTGTGTGCGTAGATCTGGATGCTTTATTGAAAGAACAGGGTATGGTGAAACTGGGGGAAAATAGGGATACATACAATGAGAACCAAATACAAGATAGGCAGTATTGAGTTACTGCTGAACATAACAATTAATAAATACAAGCAATTTAACAGAGTTGGAAGGGACCTTGCAGGTCATCGAGTCCAACCTCCTGCCCAAACAGGAGACCCTACAGCTGCCTCTACCTAGGATCAAACTCACAACCTCCTGATTGTGAGGCAAGAGCTCCAGCTCTAGGCCACTGGGTCTTGTCACTTGTCTTGTCAATTTAAATCTCACCAGCAATGTTCTCTGTGTGGGATGGGTTTGTCCTTGGATGACCATGTGCCACGGATTAAGATGGATGCTTCTTTGTGCTTCTGCCCTCTCCAAATGCTAAAGGAAATGGAGTCTGGCTTCCCAGCATGCACTTGTTTAGAGAGTGCATGCTGAAGGGTAAGATGGGTAGGGTCTGGTTCAAACAATATACTTGGTATTTTGTCTCTCCGGCCACTAGATGGGGCTAGAGAGCAACAACGGTATATAAAGATCGTATGTTGGGGCATATTTGTCCCTCCGGCCACTAGATGGGGCTAGAGAGCAGCAACAGTATATAAAGATGGTATGTTGGGGCATATTTGTCCCTCTGGCCACTAGATGGGGTTAGAGAGCAACAACAGTGTATAAAGTTATATGTTGTGGCATGACAAGCAAGGACATGAACAAGAGAGGTTTGGGACAATTTACGGTGAGATGCCCTGACTACCTTTTAAATCATAGTCTGAAAGAACAAGGAAGGATATCTATCCCTTTGTGCTTTAAAAACAACATTTTGGGCAGGAATAAAGTCCTTGCTAATGAATGGTATAATTTGCGTTGAATACTTTGCCACATCAGGTCTGGTTTTCTTGATTAGGAGAGAATACCAGGGATGTAGTAACATCCCCTAGAACCAGAGATTGAAGGAAGCATCCCTTGGTACCTTCTTAGAAAGCCAATGCCTGTTCCTCAAAGTTTTCCCAAAACTTACCACCCAATTGCTGTTCCCAATGTGACAAAAGAGAGCTGTCAGAGTTCTGATGGATGCCCGAATTAAATCATGAGCCTCGAGCCAAGCTTCAAAAGAAATCCAGCTATTTATTAAGAGCTTCGGGTCAGCACATTCCCAAATGAAGCCAACTCTGACCCCATGTAATTTACAACCCAAATCATGACCTTGTTTGCCCCCTCTCCCCAGGGTGCGTCATCAATCACATTCGCCAACAGTGCGATTTCACGGGTTGTAGAGATCACTCCCCTCTGGCCGCTGTGGGTAACCCTTGGAGACAGCCTTGAGAAATATATGTCTGGAATGTGCTCCTGTCTTTGGCTGCCTTACTGCTTCACCGGTTTCCCATCCCCCTTTGCGAGTTGACAAGAGCTACTTTGATGTGGGAAACTGTGAGTTGTAGTTCAACCTTAGATACAAAGCCAAATGTGTGGCTTTGGGCCAATCTCATCTCTAGGATGCAGGCAAAGCATCTTCTTATTAATCAGAAATTTGTTGTACATTTACATAAACAATATAGCCATTTTGAATGTTGCAATTTTGGAGTACCTTCCAATAAAGTTTTGATCATCTTGTGTTTTATACCGTATGGCATTTTTGTAATGCTCACATATGAGTGGGCATAAGAGCTCGCTTTTGCACTTTTGAATTAGGTAGGCAACACAACATATATTTTTCTCTTTGAAATTGTTATTCCCGCCCTTCTAGATGTAGGTCATGTATTTCTGGGAAAAGAACTTGTCTTTCAAAGACATCCATTAGTGAGGAGATAAGAAAAAAAAAATCTGCTCTCAATGAAATTAGAATCCATATCGGGAGTGCTGTAAAGATATCTACTGCAAAAATCTGAATTTAATGGATTATAAACTTTAAGCATAGCTGCTTCATTAATTGAGTTACATGGACGATTAGGCTATATGCAAGGAAACAAAAGAAATAGCCATACCTGGACACATCACAATTAAAGCTGAAATTTTCTCAAGGGAGGGAGGGAAGGAAGGAAAGAATAACAATAGCACTTAGACTTATAAACTGTTTCATAATGCCTCACAGCCTTCTCTAAGCAGTTTACGGAGTCAACATATTGCCCCCGACAATCTGGATCCTCATTTTACAAACCTTGCAAGACTGAGTCAAACTTGAGCTGGTCAGGATCGAACTTCTGGCAGTCAGCAGAGTTAGCCTGCAGTACTGCATTCTAGCCACCGCGCCATCATGGCAGAGGGAGGGAGGGGTTAGCTATCTGATGGACAGATCTGAGCTTCAAGGTTTAGTAATCACGTTCTAGGTAACAAATTACCTGATGTTTCACCAGCAAAACTCACCAATATCTTTATGGGTTAGGTAACCGAGCAGGACTGATTTGGCTTCTGTCTTTTTAAAAGGTGGTCTTATTTCTAGTTGGGTTTGTTTTAACTAAGCTGGTTTGTAATTGGGGGAAATTGTTGAAGGCTGGTATCTGATTGGTTCTCTGTTTCTGCCTGATCCTGATTGGCTGCTTTTGTAATATTGGTTCCCTGGTTGGTTGTACTGTATTCCGATTGGTTAGCCCAAGTCTTGATTAGGTCCTATAATGGTATGTGAAAAAGACTTTGGGAGACAGAGCAAAGGGACACAGCGAAGCAAATTGTCAGAAAAAAAGGCACCTCTGCCCACAACAATGTGGGTGGGGCAATAGGCTCCTCCCCTAATTTCATACACTTTAAAGAAGACAGGGGAGAGCTATACTTCAAACTTGCAAGATTCTGTTAAATGTGGTTTTAAAATAAAGTAGAATTGATTCATTTAGCTGTGCTTCCTATCTGGTCTACCTCGGACGTTATTGTCCAAATAAGTATTCCATTTAGAACATAGAGTAACAGAGTTTAAAGGGACCCCGGAAATCTTGTAGTTAAACCCCCTGCTGAAGCAGGAAACTCTCTATACAATTTCAGACAAGTGGCTGTCCATTCTCATCTTAAAAGCCTCCAGTGATGGAGCATCCACAACTTCTGAAGGCAAGCCACTCCACTTATTAATTGTTCTCACTGTCGGGAACTTCTCCTTAGTTCTAGGTTGGATTTATCTTTGATTAGTTTCCATCTGTGGCTTCTTGTTTTGCCTTCAGGTGTTTTGGAAAATAGGGTGACCCGTTCTTCTTTGTGGCAGCCCGTCAGATATTGGAACACTGTTATCATGTCTCCCTTGATCCTTCTTTTCACTAGACTAAAGATAAAGGTAACGATTCCCCTTCCACATGCATGCTAGTCATTCCCAACTCTAGGGGGCGCTGCTCCTCTTCGTTTCAAAGCCGAAGACCCAGCACTGTCTGAAGACATCTCTGTGGTCATGTGGCCAGCATGGCTTGATGCCGAAGGCACATGGAGTGCTGTTATCTTCCCACCAAAGGGGTCCCTATTTTTGTTGTGACCCTGACTCCCGAGCCTGTCCTAACAGAGGAAGAGGACTCAGAAGGTGAGGGGGAGGAACTGATAAGGCGTCCATCTCCAGGACCCTCCTCTCTGGCAATGCCTCAGGTTCCATCTGAAGGCCAAGAGGAACAGCTTGAGATATGCCAGGAGGAAAGTATATTGGAACAACAACAGATAGGGAGCAAGGATGATGAATCCTGGCTTGATCCCAGGCAGCGTCAGAGGGAGAAGCGTGCGCAGCAAAGAAAGAGGCATGGGAGGGCCAGAGATTGAGCTGAGTCACTGAGCCACACCCTGCAAGGAATAAAAGTGGGTGCGATTGCTCTTCAGGCTTTGTGACAGTCAAAGTTAAAAACCTGAGAGTCACATCGCAATACCTGAAATCTGGCTTGTGCATATTTGGATTGGACTCTTGCTTCGTGGATTACTTTTTGCTACTGAACCGGACTGAGGATAAACTCTCTCTTGCGAACTGTGAGTGGAAACTGACTTGGCAGGCATTTCGCAGTTTACTGCCAAAACTCTTATCTGCGAGAGTTTCTAGTCTGATTGCTTAATAAAATCTTGGCAGGCGTGACTGGTGGTGTGTTTGCCTGTGTGGGGAAGGGGAACAGAACAATTTTTCTACTTGCATTTTTTACGTGCTTTTGAACTGCTAGGTTGGCAGAAGCTGGGACAAGTAACTTTATTAACCTTCAATTTTCTTTTCTTTCTTGTCGAAGCTGTTGGGATTTTTGTGGTTCTGAATAGAATCTCTGTGCCAAGATACCTAATATGTTGTTGTTGTTGACAGCAATATCATGCATAATCTGATTTATTACCACAAGTTTGGGTTGTCTTGTTGTAATATGGAGGAAAACATCCCATCTACAAGGTGCATGATGAACTTGAGATGCCAGGCATAGATGAGAATCAAAAGCGAAACATCTGTGCTAAATTTGAGACCTAGAATTACAGAGGAACTATGTGTTCTGTCCCCATCTCACACACGCACACAAACAGACAGCTGGGGGTTAAATAAACTGGCAGACAACCAATTCTTCCGATAAGATGCTTGGCAGCAACCCAGTAGCTGCTTGCCAAGAACTTTTACTAAATAAACAAAATACCCACAGTCAAGAATTGTCCAGTTCGTAAAATAAATCCAAGGACAATAATGTTGTCTCCAAAGATGCAATGTGACTCAATAGTAGTTAGTTTTGTCTGTCACAGAGTCTGACTGGCTACCTCACCTCCTTTTATACCCTGTGGGGTGTGGTCCAGTGACTCAGCCTAATCTCGGGCACGCCTTTTCTTCTGTTGCGTGTGCTTATCTCTGCGACGCTGCCGAGGATCCAACCAAGACTCATTACTCTCATCACTGTCCATCTGTGGCTGCATGGACGTGCTTGGCCCCGGCCCTATCTCTTGCCCTTTGGCGGACACCGAAGGCATTGCCAGAGAGGAGGGTCCTGGAGAGGGAGGCCTTGCCAACTCCTCTCCTTCACTCTCGGAGTCCTCTCCTGCCGATGACACAGGCTCAGGTAACGGAGCCACAACACTATGGTGCCCTTAAGTGTCTCTGAATATTAGTGAAAAATAACTATATTGAAGATGACAAAAAGGAAGTAAATACTCATATGTGGAAATTTAGAAGCTATTGTTCTGCATTATGGCGCTCAATGTCTCTTTTAGGATGCATTGGGCTGTATATGTATTTGATTCATAATGCTAAACTCAAAATGGAACGCTTTTCGCTATGGCTAGAAATGAATAATTCCATCACGGCTAATAAATCAGACAAGATTTATCTGTGCTCACTAAATGACAGCATAGTTCAAAATCGAATATGAGGTCTTTAGGGATCACACATCTCGTTCATAAATCTTTAGACAACAGAGCTCTATTAAAACACATACAAAACAAAGCAATTTTCAGATGAACTCGCTCAAGCCTTCATAAATATTTAGACTGAAATGCTGTCATGTTTATTTGGAAGCCTTTTGTGAGGCTTCTATAAGGATACTTTGGAGGCTTTGGGTTAAAAAAAAGAAAGAAGAAGCAGCAGCTTAAAATCCACTCATCAAACTCTGCGCTCTGTAATGCCGGCATTTTGTTCGACCTTGACTGATAATAAGGGGAAGAGGATTGAATTCAGTATAAGTAGCTTATTTGCCTGACCCTGACTTGGAAATAATAATAATAAAAAAAAGATACAAGGCAGGAATATAGGACAGTCCCTTTTATTAAAGCATGATATCTGCAAAAGGATCAGGAGCATCTGGATGATGGCAGGGGTCTCTTCCTAACATGATATCAGTGTTTCAGATTGTATTATTGTGAACCACTCTTCGTGGTGTTGCTCTGTTACAGAGGAGGTATTCAGCCTGTTCGTACCAGTTCGCACAAACCGTTGGTGGAAATTTGGCCAAGGTCGCCGAACCGGTAGCGATGGCCGGCTGGCATGCCCCCGAACCGGTCCCCCGGTCGCTGCTCGTTCACCCCAGCCACCATGTTCATCACTGCCATGTTCTTCATGCATGCACATCCCACTGCCTTGCAAGCCCAATGGGATGCGCATGCACGAAGAACATGGCGGTGACAGCAGCAGCTCTTTCCGCGACCTCCGGTACTTTTCAGTGGCTTTGCCAGGTGCTTTCCAGAAGTGGCAGCTGGCTGGGCGCCACCAAAAACTCCAGTCAGCTTGCCTTCCGGATTCTGGACCAGCCACCGCAGAAGGTAAGCAGCCCAAACAAAGAGGCAGGGGCTAGGGACAGGGTCCCTAACGGAGGGGAAATGGGGGTGACTGGGCAAGGGAGAGCGAGGTAGATAGGTAGAAATTCCAAAAAAAATCCTACCTTTTCCTGTGGGCATGGCTAGATGGGGCGGTCATGTGACTGAGTGGGCGTGGGTATGGGCACAAGTGACATCAAGTTGGCCACACCCACTCAGTCACATGCTCTCCCCCACCAAGCTACACCCACCAAATCAGTAGCAAAAAGAATTTGAAACCCACCACTGCTGTTATTAAGTTGCAGTCAATTAAACAAGGCAGCCTTTACC
This sequence comes from Pituophis catenifer annectens, assembly GCF_029215685.1. Classification (NCBI taxonomy): domain Eukaryota; kingdom Metazoa; phylum Chordata; class Lepidosauria; order Squamata; family Colubridae; genus Pituophis; species Pituophis catenifer. Next base: position 7,182,273 of record NW_027256888.1, read on the forward strand.
TAATTACTAATAGAAGCCCTTCTTAATAGTTAATTAAGAGGTATACCGATTTATAAGCAATCCTGTTTTTTTTTTTTATTTTGACATGCACGGGTTATTTGACCATGCGCTGAAGCTGATGTACAACACCAGATACGAGATGCAGGTTTTTGTTTCCTTTCATTGAAGCGCTTCAGCAAAATGCCCAGCCCCAGAACAAAGCATTACAAAAGCTTTATATAATTTCACTGAAGCGGAAGGCGAGATAAGGTGGGCTATATGAGAAATATCGTGTAATAAACATTTAGATAATGAACTAACTAACAGAAAGAGTAACGGAATAATAAGGGACCTCGTAGGTCATCTAGTCCAACCACCTCCAACCAAGCAGGAGACACTATATACCATTTCTGACAAATGGCAGTCCAGTCTCTTCTTGAAAGCTTCCACCGCTCACCCTGCCCGCCATGTTCGTCACTGCCATGTTCTTTGCACACGCGCATCCCATTGCCTTGCAAGTCCAATGGGATGCGCGTGCATGAAGAATATGGCAGCGATGGCAGCAGCTTTTTCCGCGACCTCCAGTACTTTTCGGCAGCCTGTGGCCAGCCGTCGCAGCAGTGGTGAGTTCCTCCTGGTCCGGTCCGGTTCGGGCGAGCCGGTAGCGTTGACGATATGACGTCACCGAACCGGTTCTCCCCCCCCGCCCTCCCACCCCCCCACCCCCCACATTATTCTTACCTTTTATTTGGTCCCACCCTCAATCTATTGCTGCCTCCTGAGTCCCAGCTGATGACTAGAGGGAAAAAAACTTTTTAAACTCTTGCCGCGGAGCTTCAAAGGGCCGTCCTACAGCTGATCAGTGTTAAAAGCAAACAAATGAGTCAGGTTGTAAGTGCGAGGACTGGTCGTAAGTGCAAGGACCTTCCAGAAATGACTCTGACCAGCTAGCCACGCCCACCTAGTCACATGACCTCCAAGCCACACCCACAAAATAAGCCACGCCCACAGAACCACTAGTAAAAAAAATTAGAACCCACCCCTGTGTCGCAGCCACAAAACATCTCTCATAGAGGCGGCGTCTGGGAGGCTTCCTTGCCAGCTGCTTTCCAGCCGCGACAGCTGGCTGGGGGCCGCCAAAAACTCCAGTCAGCTTGCCTTCTGGACTCTGGACCAGCCGCCGCGGAAGGTAAGCAGCCCGAATAAAGAGGTGGTGGTGGAGGGAAGCGGGGCTAGGGCCAGGGCTACTAAAGGAGGGGAAACAGCGGCAACTGGCGAAGGGAGGGTGGGGGTAGATAGGTGGAAATTCCCAAATTTTCCTATCTTTTTCTGTGGGCGTGGCTAGGTGGGGGGGGTCATGTGACTGAGTGGGCATGGGCGTAAGTGACGTCAAGTTGGCTATGCCCACTCAGTCACATGGCTCCCCCACTTAGCCACGCCGACTGAACCGGTAGTGAAAATTTTTGAAAGCCACCACGCCCTGGCCTAGAATAATACAAATGTTATACGTGCATATTCTCTGTGAATAAACACTCTTTGTTCTTGCCAGACAGACTCCACAAATCCAAGTTTCCTGGATTTCTTTCCTGTGTTGCTTTGCCTTGCTTTGTTTTAGCAGATAGCCCATCACATGTATGGATATATTCATATCCATACATGCGGATATGTATAAAGAGCCAAGGTGGTGCAGTGGTTAGAGTGCACTACTGCAGCTACTTCAGCTGACTGCTAGTTCAGCAGATCAGCAGATCAAATCTCACTGGCTCAAGGTTGACTCAGCCTTCCATCCTTCCGAGGTGGGTAAAATGAGGACCCAGATTGTTGGGGGCAATATGCTATTTAGTATACTGTCTTTGGTGTGAGCCGCCCAGAGTCCTCGGAGAGTGGGCGGCATAGAAATATGACTAATAAAATAAAAAATAAAATAAATATATCCCACATGTTATTCCTTTTGGAGATAAACAATACCATGCAAAGCATAGAAAAGAAATGAAAACAAATAAATAAAAAAATTAAGCCACGAGGGGAAAAATGAAATTCAGCTACATCAAATAGAATAGAATAGAATAGAATAGAATAGAATAGAATAGAATAGAATAGAATAGAATAGAATAGAATAGAATAGAATAGAATAGAATAGAATAGAATAGAATTTTTTATTGGTCAAGTGTGATTGGAAACACAAAGAATTTGTCTTTGGTGCATATACTTTCAGTATACATAAAAGAAAAAACATGTTCATGAAGAATCATAAAGTACAACACTTAGTGATAGTCATGGGGTAAAATAAGCAATCAGAAAACAATATCAATATAAATCGTAAGGATGCAAGCAACAAAGTTACAGTCATACAGTCATAAGTGGGAGGAGATGGGTGATGGGAATGATGAGAAGATGAGATTAATAGTAGTGCAGACTTAGTAAATAGTGTGACAGTGTTGAGGGAATTATTTGTTTAGCAGAGTGATGGCATTCGGGAAAAAACTGTCCTTGAGTCTAGTTGTTCTGGTGTCCAGTGCTCTATAACGTCGTTTTGAGGGTAGGAGTTGAAAGAGTTTATGTCCAGGATGTGAGGGGTCTGTAGATATTTTCCCAGCCCTCTTTTTGACTCGTGCAGTATACAGGTCCTCCATGGAAGGCAGGTTGGTAGCCATGGTTTTTTCTGCAGTTCTAATTATCCTCTGAAGTCTGTGTCTCTCTTGTTGGGTTGGATATGATGTCTCTATACATCTAGTGCATGCCAATGCCATTGAGAACCAGTTTGGCCTGTGGTTAAGGCACCAGATTAGAAAGTGGGAGACTCTGAGTTCGAGTCCCGCTTTATCCATGAAAGGCAGCTGGGTGACCATGGGTCAATCACCAGGAGATGGTGAGTTCTAGTTCCTCCTTAGCTATGAAAGCCAGCTGGGTGAATTTGGGCAAGTCACTCTCTCCCTGCCCAGCCCACCTCACTGGGTTTTGTTGTGGGGAAAATAGAAGCAGGAAGATAAGTTGGATATGTTCACTGCCTTGAGTTATTTGCAAAATTAATAATGGTGGGATACAAACAAACAAACAAATAAATTTTGTTGTTAGTTGCGAAGTCGTGTCCGACCCATCATGACCCCATGGACAACATTCCTCCACCCTTCCTGTCCTCTACCATCCCCCAGAGACCATTTAAGCTCCCGCCTGTTCTGTCCCCGTACCACACACACACCCAACCAGGCAGCTGAGGGTTAAATAAACTCTTCAAACACTCAACGTCAGTGATAAGGAACTTGGCAGCGACTCCGTGGCTGCCTGCCAAGAACTTTTACTCCGATAACACAGACAAAAATACACACAGTTTGAATAGTCCAGTTTGTAATTAAATCCGCAGCAATTAGGCATTGTGTCCGAAGGTGCAAAGTGCCTCGCCAGAGATTAGCTTTGTCTGTCACAGAGTCCGAATGGCCACCACACTCCCTTTTATAGCCTGTGGGGTGTGGTCCAGTGACTCAGCTTAATCTGTGGCACGCCTCCTTTTCTGCTGCGCACGCTTGTCTCTCCGACGCTGGCGTGGGTCCAACCACAATGTTTCTTCGTCACTATCTGACGGCTCGGAAACACCTGGCTCCTGGCCAATCTCTTCTCCTTCAGGAGACACCTGAGGCATTGCCAGAGAGGGGGGTCCTGGAGAGGGAGGCCTGGCCATCTCCTCTCCTTCATGTTCGGAGCCTTCTTCCTCCGATAAAATAGGCTCGGAGGACGGAGCCACAACACCGCCTACTGCTTCAGTGACTCCATCTAGCCACCTCGTTCTCTGTTGTCTCCTTCTTCTTTTGCCCTCCATCGTTCCCAGCATGAGGCTCTTCTCCAGGGAGTCCTTCCTTCTCATTAGGTGGCCAAAGTATTTGAGTTTCATCTTCAGGATCTGGCCTTCTAAAGAGCAGTCAGGGTTGATCTCCTCTAGGACTGACCGGTTGGATCGCCTTGCAGTCCAAGGGACTCGCAGGAATCTTCTCCAGCACCAGAGTTCAAAGGCCTCAATTCTTTGGCCTTCTCAGCCTTCCTTATGGCCCTGCGTGACGTAGCTCACAGCTTCATTGCGTTGCACAAGCCCCTTCGCCACGACAAGGCAGTGATCCATGAAAGAGAAACAAATAAATAAATACAATTTAAAAAAAAAAAACATAATAGATCTTCCTGTCTGTCTGTTTCAATCTCTGAAGCTATGCTTTCCTCTATAATGTCGATACATCACTTGATACATCATGCTCCATCTTTTAAACTTCTCAGGCCTTTTTCTCTCTCTTGGTTTTTTTTGTGTTGCTTTTTCGTCCTTGCAAAACTTTCTCTTGTTCACTCTTCCGTCATATATTTATGGTCTGATTCAATCAAAATGCATTCTCTCTCCATGACCGTTCTACCCCTGCATAATTCTTTCGTGCTGGTAACAATGTCAGCAACATAATGAGTCTTTGGATTTTTATAATGGTTGGAGAGACATTTGTGCGCTTAATAATATGCATAAAACAAAGTGCCACAATTGCAAGAAGAAGAAGAATGGGAGAAGGAATAAAAGCTATTGATCGGAGAACAATGGTCTCCATCATTCTCTTTTCACTTCGCAAATAGTATACTGTTTGCTGTGTACTTCCCGTGCCCACCCACCAATAAACATCAGTTTTCTTGGGGTTTTTTTTAATAAAAAGAATGCTCTCAATGAGAATTGTCTCTACATTTCAAAAGAAATTATAAACCCGTTATGAAGTGTGAGAATATAGTAACCCTCAGTGGTGAAATCCAAAGTTTTTTTTACTACCGGTTCTGTGGCCGTGGCTTGGTGGGTGTGGCAGGGGAAGGATACTGCAAAATCTCCATTCCCACCCCACTCCTGGGAGAAGGATACTGCAAAATACCCATTCCCTCCCCACTCCTGGGGGAAGGATATTGCAAAATCCCCATTCCTTCCCCACTCCTGGGGGAAGGTTATTGCAAAATCCCCATTCCCACCCTACTCTGAGGCCAGCCAGAGGTGGTATTTGCCGGTTCTCCGAACTGCTCAAAATTTCCACTACCGGTTCTCCAGAACCTGTCAGAACCTGCTAGATTTCACCCCTGGTAACTCTTCTCTCTCTTTCACTTGTGTAGAACTACGCATGTAAGGATATTTGTGATTTCAGTTCAAATGCTATTTTTTTGGATTTTGAGAATCTTTTTATGTATTTCTTCCCAGTACTTTGTTTCTTTGTTTGTTTGTTTGTTGGTTGGTTGGTTGGTTGGTTGGTTGGTTGGTTGGTTGGTTGGTTGGTTTGTTGGTTTGTTGGTTTGTTGGTTTGTTGGTTTGTTGGTTTGTTGGTTTGTTGGTTTGTTGGTTTGTTGGTTTACTGGTTTGTTGATTTGTTGGTTCGTTGGTTCGTTGGTACATTGGTTCATTCGTTTGTTGGTTCGTTGGTTCGTTGGTTGGGGTTTTTATTATTATAAATGTTTATCACATACAATACCATATAAAAAGAGGGTGTTGATTAAATTGACCGATCGACTATGTGCCAACAAAGCATTGTTGATTCTTAATAACCATATACCGTAGATAGATTTTATCCATGAGGATCTGTCCTAACCTGGTCTTTCAGGTCTTCCAATACCAATTTCTGTGTACACCAATTTCTGTGCCTAAGTCTTCTTCTTCTCTTTCCTTCTGCCTTTTCTGACATTTTCTTCTACCTTTTCCTTCTCTGAGAGCTAGGTCTTTTCATCATGTGTCCAAAGTAGGATAATTTGAGCCTGGCGATTTGTTCCTTGTTGAGTATTGAGTGGCAGATTTGAATGGGCCAATCAATAGGCGATAATTGAAGTGGGAAATTCAGAGTAATGTCAGTGGCTGAAAGCGCGGACAGCTCCTAGTATAAAAGGAGCTGCCGGGGCTAGATTAGGCATTGCAGTTTACGGAGCTAATAAAGAGGTATTTGTTAACTTGTGTGTTCAGTCCTTCTTTGCACCCACAATTCAACACTCCTCAAGTGAGACTCTGGGTTGATTTATCTGATGGTGCATTTGCTTGTTTCCTTGTCTGAATGTGGTATTCTCGGGAGTTTCCTGCAACACCAAACTTCAAGAGCCGAGGTGGCGCAGTGGTTAGAGTGCAGTACTGCAGCTACTTCAGTTGACTGCTAGTTCAGCAGATCAGCGGATCAAATCTCACCGGCTCAAGGTTGACTCAGCCTTCCATCCTTCCGAGGTGGGTAAAATGAGGACCCAGATTGTTGGGGGCAATATGTTATTTAGTATACTGTCTTTGGTGTAAGCCGCCCAGAGTCCTCGGAGAGTGGGCGGCATAGAAATATGAATAATAAAATAAAAATAATAAATAAATAAGAGCATAAACACTCTGAGACATGGAGAAATTCAGCCCTGCACTGTCAACCTTGTCAAGCCTATTAGTGAGGCGGTTAGTGATTGTGATCAATACTTGATGGGCAGTATTTTAATATCGCCTTCCAAGTTTTAATTCCTTGCAGAAGTCACCACCACTGCAAACAGAAATCCATGTAGTATCCCCCAACCATGGAAACACTTCAACACTTCAGCCAGTTATATTAAAAACCAGTGCTGCTAAATTAGTCATGGGGAAAGGAAAATGGTTTGGGAAAGAAGCAGCAATAGGAGGAACAGCATCTTTGCAAATCTGGGAAAGGAAGGAGGGAGGGAGGAAGATAGAAAGAAAAAGAAAAGAAGGAAGGAAGGAAGGAAGGAAGGAAGGGAAGGAAGGAAGGAAGGAAGGAAGGAAGGAAGGAAGGAGGTGGAAAAGAAAGAAGGGAGGGAGGGAGGGAGGGAGGGAGGAAGGAAGGAAGGAAGGAAGGAAGGAAGGAAGGAAGGAGGTGGAAAAGAAAGAAGAAAGGAAGGAAGGAAGAAAAGGTGGGAGGAAGGAAGGAAGGAAGGAAGGAAGGGGAAACAAAGGAAGGAAGGGGAAATTGATGGAAGGAAGGAAGGAAGTTGAAAAGAAAGAAGGAAAGAAAGAAAGAAGAAAGAAAGGAAGGAGGGAGGGATGAAGGAAGGACAGAAGGGGAAACGAAGGAAGGGGGAATCGATGAAAGAAAGAAAGAAAGAAAGAAAGAAAGAAAGAAAGAAAGAAAGAAAGAAAGAAAGAAAGAAGGAAGGAAGGGAGGGAGGGAGGGAGGAAGGTAAGAAGGAAGGAAGGGGAAATTGATGGAAGGAAGGAAGGAAAGAAGTCGAAAAGAAAGAAGGAAAGAAAGAAAGAAAGAAAGAAAGAAAGAAAGAAAGAAAGAAAGAAAGAAAGAAAGAAAGGAGGGAGGGGGGAAGGAGGGAGGGAGGAAGGACAGAAGGCGAAACAAAGGAAGGAAGGGGAAATCGATGAAAGAAAGAAAGGAAGAAAGGAAGAAAGAAAGAAGGGAGGAAGGGAGGGAGGGAGGGAGGGAGGAAGGGAGGAAGGAAGGAAAGAAAGAAAGAAAGAAAGAAAGAAAGAAAGAAAGAAAGAAAGAAAGAAAGAAAGAAAGAAAGAAAGAAAGAAAGACAGACATCTTTGAAATGCTGGGCACGGCGATAGAAATGAGTAAATGGCTCTTCCCCAGCCCTTGCTCTCCGCTAAGTGTTGCAGGTGAGGCATTTTGCTCTCTTTTCAGCAAAGAGAAGATGCAAAAGATTGCGTTCCCGTAGCCAAGCAAGCTGTGAGACATTTGGCAGCCAGATGTGAGGACTTGACATGAATGATGTACAAGAGGTAATACAACCCCAGACATCTGAAGCATCCTGCAGTAGGGAAAGTCAGCTGGCCAAGACAAAGTCACAAAAGGGTAATCCTTTACCCATGATGTAGTACTGTGAACGATGCCTGTTCACACGGGGAAGGAATGATTGTAACCTCTTTGATATCTATTCTCTGCCTCTCAACCAACACCTCCTCTTGGCTCTGTTTTTTTCTTTTTTAAAATATTTATATCTTCAAGGAGAATGTTAGGCCAAATGCTGGGGAAACTGTATTGCAATTTCTTATTGTTTCTTTCAGATTAACAGAGTTGGAAGGGACCTTGTAGGTCATCTAGTCCAACCCCTTGCCCAAGAAGGAGACTCTACACCATTTCTGACAAATGGCAGTCCAGTCCAGGCGTGTGTTCTGTCCCCGTCTCACACACACACACACACAAACAGTCAGCCGGGGGTTAAATAAACTGGCAAACAACCAATTCTTCCAATAAGAAGCTTGGCAGCAACCCAGTAGCTGCTTGCCAAGAACTTTACTCATAAACAAAATACACACAGTTCAAGAATTGTCCAGTTTGTAAAATAAATCCAAGGCCGATAATATTGTTTCCAAAGATGCAATGTGACTTGATAGTAGTTAGTTTTGTCCGTCACAGAGTCTGAATGGCCACCTCACCCCCTTTTATACCCTGTGGGGTGTGGTCCAGTGACTCAGCTTAATCTCGGACACACCTTTTCTTCTGTTGCGCGCGCTTATCTCTGTGACACTGCCGAGGATCCAGCCAAGACTCATCTCCCTCATTACTGTCCACCTGTGGCTGCGTGAACGTGCTTGGCCCCGGGCCTATCTCTTGCCCTTTGGCGGCCACCAAAGGCATTGCCAGAGAGGAGGGTCCTGGAGAGGAAGGCCTTGCCAACTCCTCTCCTTCACTCTCGGAGTCCTCTCCTGCAGATGACACAGGCTCAGGTAACGGAGCCACAACAGGGTGAAATCCTGCAGGTTCTGACAGGTTCTGGAGAACCGGTAGGGGAAATTTTGAGTAGTTCGGAGAACTGGCAAATACCACCTTTGGCTTGCCCCCGAGTGATGTGGGAATGGAGATTTTGCAGTATCCTTCCCCAGGAGTGAAGTGGGAATGGAGATTTTGCAGTATCCTTCCCCTGCCATGCCCACCAAGCCACACGACACCCACCAAGCCACGCCCACAGAACTGGTAGTAAAAAAAAAATTGAATTTCATGACTGGTCCAGTCTCTTCTTGGAAGCTTCTAGTGATGAAGCTCCCACAACTACCGAACTTCAAATTGTTGTATTTTGAACAGTGCGCACAAGCACATTAGGTGCACAAACACATGCTCACCGAACATCCCACCACTGCCCCCAATCAACCTGATTGCTCTTCTCTGCACTTTTTCTAGAGTCTCAACATTTTTTTAATAGTGTGGTGACCAAAACTGGATGCAGTATTCTAAATGTGGTTTTACTAAGGCTTTATAGAGTGGTATTAGGACCTCACTTGATTGTATCCTTCTGTTAATTCAATTTAGGATTGCTTTGCCTTTTTTGTCTGCCGCTGCACACTGGTGGCTTATATTTAACTGGTTGTCAACTAAGACTCCAAGATCCTTCTCACAATTACTGCTATTAAGCCTGATTTAGCCAGCCATTGAATCAGTGGTGAAATTCAAAAATTTTTACGACCGGTTCTGTGGGCATGGCTTGGTGGGCGTGGGGTGGCTTGTTTGGGGTGGCTTGGTGGGCGTGACAGGGGAAGGACACTGCAAAATCCCCATTCCCTCCCCACTCCTGGGGGAAGAATACTGCAAAATCTCCACTCCCTCTGTTAAGGATATTGTTGTTGTGTTACCAACCAGCAGAGTGTAGAGCACAGAGAAACGTTGCTGAGAGCAATGAATAAGAGATGTGCAAACTGGTTTATCAAAAGTTTACTTTATAGTGAAAAAACAATCTCATAGTCTTTAAATCAATCCAAGCCTTTGCCAGTTAAATCAGTCCAGTGATACAAGAATCTTCTTACCACACAAACAGTAGTTGGTTAGAATAACAAACTCACTCTGGTTCACAAACCACGATGGTAGCAGAACCATCCAATGATGATAGCACAATGATAGCAACTCCACACACTATGGTAGCATATCATCAACTGAGTACGTTACAGTACCTTTCTTAAATACGTTCACAACTAATTACAGCATGACTCAGCATTACAATGAATCAGCAGGAAAACTTTAAAGTCACACAATACATATTCATATTAAAGTCACAGAACACATATATTGCCTGGACAACTTGTTAGGCTCAAACCATATCCTAACACCCTCCCCACTCGAGGGGAAGGATACTGCAAAATCCCCATTCCCTCCCCACTCCTGAGAGAAGGATATTGCAACATCTCCATTCCCACCCCACTCTGGGCCAGCCAGAGGTGGTTTTTGCCGGTTCTCTGAACTACTCAATTTTTTCCGCTACCGGTTCTCCAGAATCTGTCAGAACCTGCTGGATTTCACCCCTGCATTGAATGCACATAGGCATTCTGATACCTTCCAGATATTTTGTTCAACAACTCCCATAACCTCTGACCCTCGGCTGATGGCTTTGTAGAGCTGAGCTCCATCAAGGGAAAGATTCCTATTTAACAAATCCACATGTATTATTGAACAGCTTCCTTTTCTATATGTACTTAATTTCCAATCTCTGTTATCTGTCTTTTGGCACTATGTTACCAAGACAATTCTTCTGTGTTTATTTTGTGCATAAAAGGAATGCGTAAAAGAAATATGAGCTGCAAGCACTTCAGAGTTACAAACCGTTGCAAATAATTTGAATAGGGTAAGCAACTTCAGAAGCCACAGCAAGATTACGTACGGCAAAGAAGATCACAATGCTGAACCAGGAATTCTGGGAAAAGAAAACATTCAGGGCTTAGCCAGCCTTTGTTCTCTAGAAGTATCAGATAGTCAAATATCTGTTTTTTCTATAATATAATAATCCATACAGCTCATTACGGCTTTGGCTGCAAGATGTAGGAGAGAGAGATTGGCTGAGCCAGAAAGAGGAGTCAAGTGGAGATCAGTTTAGAGTCTCTACACAGTCACAAGAGGATGAAGACCAATCCTTGAATGCTATTGACACTTATCTAGTTCTTACCAAGTACCAGTTACCATATTTTTCAGTCTATAAGATGCTCCAGACTATAAGACACACATTAGCTTTAGAAGCGGAACACAAGAAAAAAAAAACCTTCTTCTACCTCCACTGCCCATTTGCCGTGGCGTGTTCATCGTGGCCCATCCCCCACCGCTGTGGCCCATTCGTTGCCGCAGCCCATTCACCCCCACCACAGCCCGTTAGCTGCCACCCATTTGCCGTCTCTGTTCATCGCCGATCACCGTGAACGGGTACAAGGGTTTAGTGCACCCTGTTATTAACACAGCTGCCTGCAATTTCTGCTGGTTCGAATCTCTCCAAGGCTCAAGGTTGACTCAGCCTTCCATCCTTTCTAAGGTAGGTGAAATGAGGACCCAGTTTGTGGGGGCAATAAGCTGACTTTGTATAAAATATACAAAAGAATGAAGGCTATTGCTTAAAGCATTGTAAGCCGCCCTGAGTCTCCGGAGAAGGGCGGCATATAAATCAAATTAAAAAAAAAAAAAAAAAAAAAAAAAACCGGTGGCGGTGGCAATCAATGCCGCCTAGAACAGCTGATCAGTGCCACACCAATCCCCCTCTCCTCTGCCACAATATTTGCTGTATAAGACACACAGACATTTCCACCCAGTTATTTTTTTTTGGGGGGGGGGGCAAGTGCGTCTTCCAGTCTGAAAAATACGGTAGTTAGTTTGAGAAGATTCTTGTGCATGATCTTCAGCAAGAAATCATGTAGCTCTGGTTGTTTAGAAGGACACGTTGGCTCAGTGGCTAAGACGTTGAGCTTGTCAATTGCAAGGTCGGCAGTTCAGTGGTTCGAATCCCTAGTGCCGCATAACAGGGTGAGCTCCCGTTACTTGTCCCAGCTTCTGCCAACCTAGCAGTTCGAAAGCACGTAAAAAATGCAGGTAGAAAAATAGGGACCACCTTTGGTGAGAAGGTAATTGTGTTTCATGTGCCTTTGGCATTTAGTCATGCCGGCCACATGACCACGGAGACGTCTTTGGACAGCACTGGCTCTTTGGCTTTGAAACGGAGATGAGCACCGCCCCCTAGAGTCAGGAACAACTAGCACATATGTGTGAGGGGAACCTTTACCTTTTACTGGTTGTTTATGCCTGATGAAAATAAATTTGGTGTTTCTAAATTTTGGAGTATGATTCACACTCTTAATACAGAAAATCCTGAAAACGGAGATAGAAATGAAACCAGAATTTTTCCTTTTGGGACTAATGGAAAAAGAACTGGAGAAAAAAAATTAGAACTTTGTTATTACACATGTTGACAGCAGCAAAACTATTGTATGCGCAAAAATGGAAAGACACTTTGATACCTACCACGGGAAAAATGGTTGCAGAAGTTGATGGAGTCTCCTGAAATGGCAAAACTGACTACTCTGATTAAAGAAAAGAACATAAGTACTTTTGTTTCCACATGGAAACCGCTTCTGAACTTCATGCTTGATGTGGAGAAGAATATAACTTTGACTTTGGGTTTCACATATTAAATTAATAGATCTTTATAGAAATGACTTGTTCATATTATTATGAAAAAACAAAAAAAAAACCTGTGATTTGATGCTAATGCCTTATTCTACTGCAACAGAGAGAGTCGGAAGTCAATGCTTCTTTTCCTTTTCTTTTCTCTACCTTTCCTCACTTCTTTCCCCTTCCCTTTTCCTCCCCATTGCTTTTTTTATTTACTTTTGTATTTTGTATTTTATTATACTTAATAATTTAATTTAAAAATATGAATAAAAATAATTTTAGTGTTTCTGGTCCTCACTGTTGTATAGGAAGACCAGAACATTAGGAGGAAAAGGTGAGGAGATTCAGAAACCAGAATGCAAAAAAGAAAGGAAAATCATGGCATGTAAAAATGATTTGTTGGGACTTTGTAGTAAAGTAAAACATTTGTTTGACAGGAAAAAACAGCCTTATGAGCAGAACCACTACCAATAAGAAGATAAGATGGTGGTAATGGCCACAGCAGCTGTAAAATTGGCAGATGATTAGTGGATGGATGAAGTAACTCTGATTATTGGCTGAAAAACTATGAGATATAACATATTCCAGACACAAACAAGAGCATCCTTCTTTTAGACAAGAGTGAGAAATCAAAGGTGGTTGCAATTTAACCAAGATTATCCTTCCAGCCAATGAAAATTAGAGTTTATCTTTGAACAACTCATGTCCTCCTCCTCCTCCTCCTTTTTCTTTTCTTGTCATTTCCACCACAGTTAATTCTGCAGAATGGCATGGCTTATTATTAATGAAAGTGAATCTATGATGCCTTTTACATGTAAGTGTAGGAAATGATCAGGGTGAGTCTGTGGGAGGGGTCAAACACGTTATCAGTTTAGAATCCCTGCACTACAAGGGTACACCCAGTTAGCCGTGACCACCACAGCCATGCCCCCCCATCCTCATCCACCCACAATGTTGATGCAGCCCACAATGAAATCGTGTTTGACAGCTCTATCCTAGACCATGCTGTCTGCTATTCCTCAGCAGATGGGGTCCACAGTATATCTCTTCCTATTGAACAAGTGGTTGTTGTGGTCCGCCATCAGCCTGTGGAGCTGGCAGTGGGGTCGGACAGTGAGGAGGCTGGAGAGGAACATGGGCCAGTCCTGGAGTCTGGGGAAGGCCCAAATGAGGTTCTGTGTCAGAGGCAGAGATGGGGCCAGGGCCATCTGGGAGTTATGCAAGGACTCCGGAGCCTCCAGAGTCGGACAGCAGAGAGGCAGAGGAACAGGAGGAGCCTGTTCCTAGTGCGCACATGCGCAGAGCTGTCAGAAGGCACGAACAGTTAAAACAAAAGGGACAACTCGGGAGTAAGGCCTGGATATGATTGGCCCCTCCCATAAGCCTTAAAAGAGCAGCAAAGGCATGTGGGCACTCTGCAGGAAAGCAACATTGTTAATTCTGTTCCCAGTCGGCATCTCTGTTTGATTCTGGACTCCGTGTGGCTTTGCCAAGTAAGTCTTTGGCAGCGTGTCAAAGGAGATAAAGGTTGGTGACTATCCGGAAGGATTTCTCCCGAAGGACTTTTTGCAACTAATTGGGACTCAGTTGTGAATGAACGTAATTCACAGCTGTTGCAATAAAAGAGGTTTTTGGGACTACTCGTGTGTTTTAATGACTCAGGAAGCCTAGGTCACAACATTGGCTAGTCTCATTGGGGTGAGCCAAGCTCCTCAGATACTCTTGCTCCATGCCATAAAGTTCATCAGAGGTCCTGACGTAAATATAAAGTTTTGTTCTTTATTCAGGTCAGCATCCCGTATGACCTCGTCAAAACTTGTTATGGCTTCCACTAGAGCAGGGAAGTTGAGCAGGAAACGCAAAGGCTGTAGATTGGACTGAAAAGTTAAAAAGAAAAAGAAAAAAAAAGAGACAGAAGAATACAACAAGCACCAGAACATTCCTGGCATGAAGTTTTATTAGCTTTCAGACATAATGAAGTGTGTAATAGGAAGAATGAAGAATTCATTACATTAGAACTTTTATATGAAGAAATTAATTTCGGACCAACTGGCTGCACAGGAGACTCACATCAGCACATCAAGGCAGACGTCTTTTAACATATCCCATAATAAATGAACAAAATGTGTACAAAATGCATTATTAAAAAAAAAAAACATACACAAAAAGCTGCCTGCTCTGGAAAGGTTTTATGCAAAACATACGCATCCAGCATCTACATATGAATACAGATATTAACTGATACATTTTTTTCCCTACAAAGTTCCTGAACAATAGAGTTATAGAACAGAATAACAGAGTCAGAAGGGACCTTGGAGGACTTCTAGTCCAACCCCCTACTTAGGCAGGAAACCTACACCACTTCAGACAAATGGTTACCGAATTTCTATTTTAAAACTTCCACTGTTGGAGCATTCACAACTTCTGGAGGCAAGTTGTTCCACTGATTAATTGTTGTAACCAGTGGTGGGTTCCTCCCGGTTCGGCCCAGTTCTCCCGAGCCGGTAGCGGTGACGATATGATGACACTGAACCGGTTCTGCCACCCCTGGTTGTAGCTGTCAGGAAATTTCTCCTTAGTTCTAGGTAGCTTCTCTCCTTGATTAGTTTCCACCCATTGCTTCTTGTTCTATCCTCAGGTGCTTTGGAGAATACCTTGACTCTCTCTTCTTTGTGGCAACCCCTGAGATACTGGAACACTTCTATCATGTCTCCCCTAGTCCTTCTTTTCATTAAGCTAGACATACCCATTTCCAGTAACCGTTCTTTATATGTTTTAGCCTCCAGTCCCCTAATCATCTTGGTTGCTCTTCTCTGCGCTCTTTCTAGAGTCTCCACATCTTTTTTACATCATGGCGATCAAAACTGAATACAGAATTCCAAGTGTGACCTTACCAAGGCCTTATAAAGTGGTATTAACACTTCCTGTGATCTTGATTCTGTCCCTCTGTTTATGCAGCCTAGAACTGTGTTGGTCTTTTTTGGAAGCTGATGCACACAGCTGGCTCATATCTAAATGGTTGTCCACTAGGACTCCAAGATCCCACTCACAGTTACTACTATTGAGCAAGGTACCACATATACGGTACCTGTGCATTTGGTTTTTCTTGCCTAAATGTAGAACCTTCCTTTTCTCACCATTGAATTTCATTTTGTTAGCAGTTCATGTTCAAGTCTGTCGAAATCCTTCTTAAACCACCTGTGATCCTTAATGGTAATCAGAAGTTAACAATAAAGATATGAAATATCAGTGAAAACACTGAATATTAATTAACTAATGATTGAAATCTAGATAACCAAGAAGGTAGAGACTGAGGACCACTGAAGAAATACAACAAGAAATTCACATTCACAGTTTGGCCACTCAGAGCTTAGTAAACACATCATGTACCAATTGTGACACCCTACCTATGAACATGTAAAACATCTCTTCTATTAAATGAAATAAAATTAAAAAGCAGATGTCTTTGATCCTGCCAAGTGACAACTATTAATAAAAACTATACGCCAAGTTTGGAGGAATAACAGATAATGACGGGAAAGAATGCCCAGAGTATGGAAAAAGAGACAAATCGTTCTATTTTTTTTCTCTCTGTGTTAATTGATCTTCTATGATTGATTATGCTTCAACCAAAGGCCATCACAGTGTTTTAACCATATTTATCCTTCAAACTTTTCCCCTTTATGATCATCAACCATTCTAACTGGCATTTTTCTAGGTTTTTTTTTCCTTGATCATAGTTGAGCGTAGGAAAAGTGACAGTGTCTGGATTAGAACAATCACATTGGTGTAAAAACTGAAAAGGGAGGGTGTCAATAGCCTTGTTTGACATTTTATATCTCTATCACTATATCTCTATCTCTATATATCTCTATCCTCTACAGTGGTGGGTTTCAAAATTTTTTACTACCGGTTCTGTGAGCGTGGCTTGGTGGGCATGGCATGGCTTGTTTGGCATGGCAGGGGAACTATACTGTATACTGTAAAATCTCCATTCCCACCCCACTCCAGGGGAAGGTTACTGCAAAATCCCCATTTCCTCCTGATCAACTGGGACTCGGGAGGCAGAGAATAGATGGGGGCGGGGCCAGTCAGAATTTTTACTACCGGTTCTCCGAACTAATCAAAATTTCCACTACCGGTTCTTCAGAACTGGTCAGAACCTGCTGAAACCCACCTCTGATCCTCTACCTATCATCTATCATCTACCTCTCTATTTTTTTATCTATCTATCTATCTATCTATCTATCTATCTATCTATCTATCTATCTATCTATCTATCTCTATCTCTATCTCTATCATCTCTATCTCTATCTCTATCTCTCTATCTATCATCTATCTATCTCTATCTATTTCTATGTATCTCTCTATCTCTATCTATCTATCATCTCTCTCTCTCTCTATCTGTCTATCTATCTATCTATCTATCTATCTATCTATCTATCTATCTATCTATCTATCTATCTATCTATCTATCTATCTATCTGGATAACTGAAGTTTTCTGCTAACCATTCTTTATCCCAACTATAACATTAGTAAATAGTTTAGTCAATAAATTAGAAAACCATTTAAGCTATTGGTTCTCCTTCTGATGGATTCACAGCTTGTCCATTCGATGGAAAGAATCAAATACCATATAAAGAGTCTTGGTGGCATAGTGGTTACAATGCAGTATTGCAAGCTAATTCTGCCAACTGTCAGCAGTTCGATCCTGACCGGCTCAAGGTTGACATAGCCTTCCAACCTTCCAAAGTCAGTAAAAGGGGGACCCAGATTATT
This sequence comes from Pituophis catenifer annectens, assembly GCF_029215685.1. Classification (NCBI taxonomy): domain Eukaryota; kingdom Metazoa; phylum Chordata; class Lepidosauria; order Squamata; family Colubridae; genus Pituophis; species Pituophis catenifer. The sequence continues at coordinate 7,199,370 of NW_027256888.1, forward strand.
GGGGGCAATATGCTGATTCTGTAAAACTGCTCAGAGAGCATTGTGAAGCTGTGTATATAAGTCTAAGAGCTATTGTTATTGTTAAAGCATTTTTATATTAATTACATTTTTTTTTCAAGTTGAATCAATGTCAAAGTACTTGCTCAAGGCAGAAATTATTATTAATTTCTATTCAGTGCTCTGATTGTTTAGCAAAGGACAACATGTCCAATAAACTGAGGAGAGATAATAAGAAGAGGCTTCCATCAATCTGGTTGAAATCCAATTATCGATTTGAATTGTTAAATCACTTCTATTTGAATTGCTGATGGGATTGCCCAACTGACTTGAAGATGCAGTTTGAAGGGCTGGTTAAGACCGAAATACACTGGAATTAAAACTTAAAAAGTATAACCATTTATAAATTCCACCCTTTCTCTCAAATAATAACAACAATAATGCATATATAAAAGATGGAGACTGAAGAGAAAAAAATGGGAAGCCGGAGATAAATTCTTTTGAAGGATTTTGTAAAAAGAAAAAACCCTCTTTTTGAATGAATGAATTGGTTTCCAAAATCAACTTGAAACATACAGTATAAAGGTATTGTTACATAAAACATACTAATTAATTTTAATTACTTTAAGGTAAATATGACAGTAAAATGTAAGATGTACTATGTACTAATATTATGACAATAGGAGACAACAATATTGTGACTATCTGTTTAAAATTCTTTTGTTTAAATTCTGTTTCATTAGCAGGAATCAATATGTGGTTTTTTTTTTCCCTTTAGAAAATAAAACATTTGTATTTTTATGCTACAGTGACTCAGTGGCTAAGACGCTGAGCTTGTCGATCGAAAGGTCGGCAGTTCAGTGGTTCAAATCCCTAGTGCCACATAATGAGGTGAGCTCCTTTTAATTGTCCCAGCTTCTGCTAACCTAGCAGTTCGAAAGCACGTAAAAAATTCAAGTAGAAAAATAGGGACCACCTTTGGTGGGAAGGTAATAGCGTTCCGTGCGCCTTTGGCATTTAGTCATGCCGGCCACATGACCACGGAGACGTCTTCGGACAGCGCTGGCTCTTCGGCTTTGAAACAGAGATGAGCACCGCCCCCTAGAGTCAGGAACGACTAGCACATATGTGCAAGGGGAAGCTTTATCTTTACTTATATTTATCTGGCTATAGACTCAATTTGGTTGGGAAAAATCTTGCTTCTGTGTCCTTTTAATATTGCTTTTATTTCTGTTCCTACTAAATTGCTATGTCTAGAGGAGCAGAGAAGGAGCTATTGAATATTCTTCACTTTAATTCAAACCAGATCATTTATTAGATAAGGCTGCTAAACGTCTTCTATTGCAAAAGACAATCAATGTTGGCAAACAACGGAACTCTTCTTCCAAACATCATTTTTGAGTTGACTACATTACTGTAGTCAAACCATGAGGCAAAATGTATGTACAATTTTGAAATGTATGTACAATTTTGAAGGGAAATGTTATGTACAATTTTGAGGTGTGGCTAATCAAATAAAATAATGAAGGATTGATTTTAGGGAAATAGTCAATGAATTGGGGCGGCCATTTAATTTAATTTATTTTTAATTATTTTAACTTTTATATTGCATGTTATTTTAATTCTCGGCTGTTCACCGCCCTGAGTCCCTTCGGGGAGAAGGGCAGGATATAAATTTAATAAATAAAATAAATAAATAAAACAAATTAATTCCTTACAATTTTGCCTCAAACATGGACATACCATACAGTATTTAAGGAGTGGCTTTATAATTCCTTACGAACACCTTATTGTTCTTGACAATACTCCTTTCAATTTATCTGTCTGAAATTTGACAAAGTCTGAAGTGTGATTTCCCATCAGAGGGATTATTGACACTGCAAACTCCATCACATCCCGCCCAAAAATTAATGACGTTACGGATACTTTTTCTATGTAAACTTCAAGCGGTAAAGTTACCAAAGGAGCATAATTCAGTACATACACGCACGCAAAAACCAATTCATGTGAATTTCTCCATACTGCTGTCTATTGTAATGGTATAATCTGCCAGGAAAATATTGAGCATTAGAATAGCTAGTCATATTCTGGATTGAATATAATTCTTAATCATAATATTGGCCCTAGTGGTTACGGGCACACTGATCTTAGCCTATTTTGGAAAGAACAAATTAGTATCTAATGGTGTGGGGGGGGGGGAGGAGTTAGAACGTTTTTTTTTAAAAAAGATACTTGATCTGATCCAATGGAGCTGTGATATTCAAAAGCACAAAGGGAAGGAAGAGGAAGAGGAGAAGGAGAAGGAGAAGGAGAAGAAAGAGAAGGAGAGGAGAAGGGAGAAAAGGGAAAGGGGAAAGAGGAAAGGGGAGAGGGGAGAGGAGGAGGAGTGATAGTGGAGGAGGAGGAGGAGTTATGTAGAAGGAGGAGGAGGAGAAGGGAAAAGGGAAAAGGAGGAGAAGGAGAAGGGAAAAGGAGGAGAAGGAGTGATAGTGGAGGAGGAGGAGTGATGTAGAAGGAGAAGGGGAAGGGGAAGGGGAAGGAGGAGGAGGAGGGGGAAAGGGGAAAGGAGGAGGAGGAGTGATAGTTGTGGAGGAGGAGTGATGTAGAAGGAGGAGGAGGAGAAGGAAAAAGGGAAAAGGAGAAGAAGGAAAAGGGAAAAGGGAAAAGGAGGAGGAGTGATAGTGGAGGAGGAGGGGTGATGTAGAAGGAGAAGGAGGAGGAGGAGGAGAAGGGAAAGGGGGAAAGGAGGAGGAGAAGGAGAAGGAAAAAGGGGAAAGAAGGAGGAGGAGATTGTACTTCATCCATATTATAGTATGTCAATACTAGAGAAGGAGAAGGAGAAAGGGGAGAGGAGGAGAAGGAGTGATAGTGGAGGAGGAGGAGTGATGTAGAAGGAGAAGGGGAAGGGGAAAGAGAAGGAGGAGGAGGAGGGGGAAGGGGAAAGGAGGAGGAGGAGTGATAGTTGTGGAGGAGGAGTGATGTAGAAGGAGGAGGAGGAGAAGGAAAATGGAAAAGGAGAAGAAGGAAAAGGGAAAAGGGAAAAGGAGGAGGAGTGATAGTGGAGGAGGAGGGGTGATGTAGAAGAAGGAGGGAGGAGGAGGAGAAGGGAAAGGGGGAAAGGAGGAGGAGAAGGAGAAGGAAAAAGGGGAAAGGAGGAGGAGGAGGAGATTGTACTTCATCCATATTATAGTAGGTCAATACTAGAGAAGGAGAAGGAGAAAGGGGAGAGGAGGAGGAGAAAGGAGGAGTTGAGAGGCTATAAACAAACAAACAAAAACAAACAAACAAACAAACAAACAAACAAACAAACAAACAAACCATTTTATAAGCCCTCACAGTCCCCAACATGTCAGAATAGGGAAAGGGGAAAACTCCTGGAAGACTGCACGGTGGAAGAATTTCCCACAGAAGAGCCAGCAGAAAAGGCTCTTCTCCTTGACCCCACTTGCTTCAATTCCTTATCAGAGAGGATCCGTAGCAGGCCTCTTCCACTGGCACAAGTGGGATGGACTTGTCTCATTGAGACAACTTACATCTTACAACTTAAAATCTCTTCTTCCCCTGACGTTTTCCTTTTCATAAATCCATGTAACCTCATTCCCCATATTTTTTCACGTATATATACTGTACTATTCACATACACCACCTGTATTATACTATTTTTGTGGCTCCGTTACTGGAGCCTGTGTCATCGTCAGAAGAGGACTCCGAGATTGAAGGAAAGGAGTTGGCAAGGCCTCCCTCTCCAGGACCCTCCTCTCTGGCAATGCCTTTGGTGTCCGCCGAAGGGCAAGAGATAGGGCCAGGGCCAAGCACGTCCATGCAGCCACAGATGGACAGTGATGAGGGTAATGAGTCTTGGCTGGATCCTCGGCAGCGTCGCAGAGATAAGCGCGCGCAACAGAAGAAAAGGCGTGCCCGAGATTAGGCTGAGTCACTGGACCACACCCCACAGGATATAAAAGGGAGCGTGGTGGCCAGGCAAACCTTGTGACGAACAAAGCTGAAAGCTTCCATGCCATTCTGCATTGCCGGACTTTTGCTTTAAGACTGCTGGAGTATCTCTGGACTTGATTTAATTCTGTAATTATTGAGCTGCTTTCCTTTGATGTATCAGAAGTGGGGAGAAGTTATCTCTCCTCTTTGTAAATAATAAACTCTTGGCAGGCAGCCACTAGGTTGTTGCCAAGTTCCGTTATCTTAAGGAAAAGGATTTTGGTCTTTAACTCCTGAACGTCTGTTGGTGTGTGTGCGTGTGGGACGGGGACAGACCAACTATTTTCTCACATAGTACTTGGGGCAGAGGGTATTTTGCACTGCAGCATTTACATAAATAGGGAATAAACTTTATCTAAAAAAGCATAAAGTGAAGAGAAACAAACATAAGGTCACATATGAATAGGACATGCTATCCTCAGACAACTCTGGCCAAAAAAAATAAATAAAAGTTGGAACCCTTGTTAAGTATTTTGAAATTTGCAGTAACTTAACAGTAATTGTCACCATGCTCTACATTAAAGAACAATAATCAGCACTGACAAGGGTACTTATGGGTACTTTATATAGTGCCAGATTTTTATTGCCAAAGGCCAAAATTTATTCTCTGAGGTACCCTTTTTTTCCCCAAGCCACCCTTTCTGAGAAAGTTTAATCTTTGTCTCTCGCACTGTAAATTGATCCAAGGCATGTCTGTCTCGCAAGTGAACCGTACACAATTTGCTTTGAGGTTTTGTTTTTTTCAAAGCTGAGGCCGCTGAACAACCGGTTTGGGGAAAGAGAAATGGAACCAAGGTCACGGCGAAAGAGGAACAAAAATGAGTCTGGAGCGCAAGAGAGATTAGTGAATTGATTGGGACAGAGGGCCTCAAAAGGCAGCGTCTTGATGGACACTGTAAGAACAATTTACGCTTTGATGTGCCTTACCGTGCTGAAATGAAACATATACCCCTTGCCTGCTCATTTTTGTCAATCCTAAGAGCCACACGTTCAGTGTCAGGTTATACAGCTACTGTTTTCCACATGGACCAGGGGTGAAATCCAGCAGGTTCTGACAGGTTCTGGCAGGTTCGGTAGCAGATATTTTGAGCAGTTCAGAGAACCAGTAGCGGAAATTTTGAGTAGTTGGGAGAACTGGCAAATACCACCTCTGGCTGGCTCCAGAGTGGGGTGGGAAGGGAGATGTTGCAATATCCTTCCCCCGGGAGTGGGGTGGCAATGGGGATTTTGCATTATCCTTCCCTTGGAGTGGGGTGGGAATGGAGATTTTGCAGTATCCTTCCTCTGCCATGCCCACCAAGCCACACCATGCCCACAGAACTAGTAGTAAAAGAATTTGGATTTCACCATTGACATGGACCCAATGATGGGTTGCTCCTGGTTCGGTCCGGTTCTTGCGAACCGGTAGTAATGGTGGTAGGAGGCTCCACCCACCTGCCCCGACATCATCATTGACAATCTGTGCATGCACAGAAGCTTCTGTGCATGCGCATGTGTGCTCCCATTGCGAACAGGTAGTAAAGGTAAGTGGAACCCATTGTCAAGTTTCCGAAAGCTGCCCTAATTAATTCATGAGCCATGATCCAAACTTCAAAGGAAATATAGTCATTTATTAGGAGCAACATTCCGGCAATACTGGGATGCAGTTAGGGCTGATCCTCCATAGATTTACGTTCCCCTATGACCCTGTCTCTCCCCTCCTCTCTAGCCATGTCATAAATCACATTCTCCAATTAACCACTTTGGTTGGCTGTGAAACCTAACGCCCTCCTTCTGATTGCGGTCAGAAAGAATGTATGGAATTCACTTCAGTTCTCCCTCCCTCCTGCTCATGGCAACTTGAAAGCTTTGCAAGTTGACACCCACCTCTGCATAGACCACATATCTACTGTAACTTTGAGAACCTATTTGGAAGACACAGGTGGAAGGGATACTCAAGAACTTCAGTATCTACATAACAGCGTTACCCTTCCAGCAAACAAATCCAGCTCAGACTGTGTTGCTTTTATTTACAGTATATGTCCTAGAGTTGCAGAATTAGAAGAAGAATGATGTCATCTAACTGTCCTCATTGTGCAGGCAAGCCAGAGATAGATGGCCAGCCACTTCTTAAATGCCTCCAGAGATGGAGAACCTAACAACAACAAACAGATAAATTGTCTCTTTCTTTGTCCAAAGACCTACTCCCAAAACGTGTTTTTTTTCTCTCTCCATATAACATTTGCAATTCAACATTTTTTTTTTCATTTGATAAAGGAATAAACATTATTAAAAAAAAAAAAACACCCTACCTCACTCCTAATTTTATTCCGTAAATAAAACCGATGGGAGTGGGTTGGGAAAGAAGATGGCAGCATTTAAAAAGCATGACGGATCAGACGAGATGGTGTCATAAAATGAATCCCAATAAAAGAAACAGGAGACAGCAATAGAATAAAACAATTCTTCCTTTAAGATTCAGAGATTTATTTCATGAACAATTTGGGACATGAACAGCTTTTACAACATTACTTACATCAATAACACATTGCAATGAGGTCCAGAGACAATAGCTACTGTAGGTCCAGCAAGGAATAGCTACGGCCAGTGGCCACGATCGGAGACCCATCTCCTTCTTTTATACCTTTCTTCTGACATCCCCTCAGTAAATGGAATTTTACTAAAGTTACTTTTCTTTCGTTCTTCAATTAGCACATACTTGCGTTTACATATGAAATCTCCTATCATCTGCTACTTTCAATTCCTTATTTCCAGTGCTTCTTAATATTCTTAATATTCCTAGCCCAAAATCGTCCCTGAAACTATTTATTTTGCAAGTACACGTTATAAAATTGCTTTAGCGCAGCTGATTACAATATTGCATTATTATATTTTAGTTAGCATTTTAATATATGTTTCAGCAATTCAATTGAGGCCTACTATCATTCTGAGGACTACATTGTTTTAGCAAATCACAACCCAGGTTCCCTCCTCTCAAAATGGAATCCCAGGTCAACAATACACCAAAGATTACTCCTCTTGTATTAATTTTAGGGTGTTTGCCTCTAGCCCTTTTGGATACATTTCATTCCAGAATATAATAGTAGTAGTAATAATGATAATAATAGGAATAATAATAATGTCCTTTACATTTCACACATCTTCCTTGTGAGATCCTCCCCCCAAAATCATATAGCAATGTTAAGATATAGCAGTTAGCACTTAGATTTATAGATTACTTCACAGTGATTTACAGCCCTCTCTAAGCGGTTTACAGAGTCAACCTATTTTGTCCCCAACAATCTGTGTCCTCATTTTACCCACCTTGGAAGGATGGAAAGCTGAGTCAACCTTGAACCGGTCAGGATCGAACTCCAGACTGTGGGCAGAGTCAGGCTGCAATATGGGATTCTAACCACTGCACCACTCTGGAAGGAAGGAAGGAAGGAAAGAAGGAAGGAAGGAAGGAAGGAAGGAAGGAAGGAAGGAAGGAAGGAAGGAAGGAAGGAAGGAAGGAAGGAAAGAAGGAAGGAAGGAAGGAAGGAAGGAAGGAAGGAAGGAAGGAAGGAAGGAGGGGCGGGAGGGAGGGAGGGAGGAAGGATTAGCAATAGCACTTAGACTTATATACCGCTTCACAGTGTTTTACAGTGGTTTAGAGTCAGCATCTTGCCCTCAATAATCTGGGTCCTCATTTTGCCAACCTGGGAAGCATGGAAGGCCGAATCAACCTTGAGCTGGTAAGAATCGAACTGCTGGCAGCTGGCAGTTAGCAGAAGTAGCCTGCAGTACTGCATTCCAACCACATTCTGTCACCACAGCTCTTATCTGTCAGCATTGTGACAGCACCTAATGACTTTGATCAGTTTAGGTCAAGTTCAAACTAGATTCCTGTTTACTTCAGGAGCACGTATGTACTGTTTTATTGCATGCATTAAGAAAGCGGATTTTATCTTCATCATCAAAAATCACCATCTCCCTGGTTTAGACTCTAGTACTAGAGATCCTGGCATCCTTCCAATTCAGGTATTAAAGAAGCCCAGTGCTGTTTACTCTCTTAGCCAAGAAAATGTCAGCCATTAATGCTGCAACTTGCTGAAGCATACATCTATTTAGCTAAGTCAATCCTTGTAAAATCTTTACATCATCTGATTACTTCTTTCTGTTTCATTCTTTAATGAAAGCTCTCCCATGCTTGATCTGCTGTGAAGGAACTTTGAGATGACTTCATTGTTTGACAAAACAAGGTGACCCCGTTCCAAGGATGAAGTAGCCAGAAGTGTCACGCTCCTGCCATTCGGGTCAGGTCATTTGAAATAATATATATTATGGTCAATTTTAGTCAAGGCTATGGTTTTCTCAGTTATAATGTATGGCTGTGAAAGTTGGACCATAAGGAAGGCTGAGAAGGCCAAAGAATGGAGGCCTTTGAACTCTGGTGCTGGAGAAGACTCCTGCGAGTCCCTTGGACTGCAAGGCCATCCAACTGGTCAGTCCCAGAGGAAATAAACCCTGACTGCTCTTTAGAAGGCCAGATCCTGAAGATGAAACTCAAATACTTTGGCCACTTAATGAGAAGGAAGGACTCCCTGGAGAAGAGCCTAATGCTGGGAACGATGGAGGGCAAAAGAAGAAGGGGATGACAGAGAACAAGGTGGCTGGATGGAGTCACTGAAGCAGTCGGTGGGAGCTTAAATGGACTCCGGGGGATGGTAGAGGGCAGGAATGCCTGGAGGAACATTGTCCATGGGGGTGTGATGGGTCAGACACGACTTTGTAACTAACAACAACATTTGAAGGAATGTCTTTTTTTCCAGTTACATCTTCCCCACAAACCAAAATGGGGGCACAAAATACGTTACAGGTTCCCTCTTCTAAGAAAGTCAGTCTAGTGATAAATGTAAATCCTTCCATCCTCCATCATTCAGTCAGAATGGAAGAAGCTACTTAGAAGATGAGAAGTGAAATGTCTTCAAGCAAAAATGAAAGTCCAGTTGCCTTTTGGAAAACAACAACAACTTTGGACGTGTGGGACAAAGATGAGCCTTCTCTATGATAGCTCTCTCCCTCTGGAACATAATCCATGTGGAAATAAGTTTGGACTCTTATCATTGCACTCTTTACAAAGTGTATTTTACCAGTGGGCGTGGGGCCTGAGGTTCATTGCTTAAGGGGTTGTCACAGAGAAGAGGGGATTGACTTCTTCTCCAAAGCACCAGAGGGCAGGGATAAGAATGGATGGAAGCTTGTTAAAGAGAGAGCCAACTATGGTAATAGGAAGTGTATCAAGTGGTTTGATTGTTGTCAACAGGTGGTGTGGGTTTTGAAATTGGGGTTTTATTTCTGTAAGCTGCATAGAGTGGATGAACTGGACAACTATATAAATTTTCCAAATAGCAGTTTACGGAGTCAGCATCTTGCCCCCAACAAACCAGTCTTCATTTTAAAACCTCGGAAGGATGGAAGTCAACTTTGAGTCAATCTTAAACCAGTTGGGATCTGTCTGTCATCTATCTTTCTATCTATCTATCTATCTATCTATCTATCTATCTATCTATCTATCTATCTATCTACCCACACACCCATCCATCCATCCATCTATCCATCCATCCATCTACTTACCGGCCTACCCACCCTTCATCCATCCATCCATCCATCCAGCTATCTAGCTATATTTATCATTTTCTGGCACCTACCATTCTTCTAGACTGAACTTGTCCAGGACAGGATGGCCATGGATTTTGGTCAACAGGTGCTAGATATCAGCAGGGACAGCAGCTCTCCTGGCTTGATTCCTCCAACATCATGTCCAAAGTTATGAGACCATAGAATCAATTTTCATGGATCCACCTCTGGTTCCTGCTAAAGAATTTCCCCAGCCCAATCTAGAGTTATTCAGCTCAGGAGATCCTTCAACCAGTGGTGCAGGGAAAGACACCTGTTCACATTCTTCCAGGCATGTTCCCTGAAAAATGCTCTCCAGCCTTGGGAGGGAGCTTAAGAAAGGCTCCAAAACAGATTGAAGTATCAACAATAATAATAATAACTTTATTGTCATTGTACGTGTATGCACAGTATACCCATACAACAAAATTCACTTAACACCCAAAGACCAGGTCCAACACACATAACAATCCCTAAACACACCCCCACCCACCACAAATTCCCCACCCCTAAACCACCCAAACATCCACACAACAGACCAAGTAATACTGTCCAACAGCTCACTGATGGTGGCCCTTTAGTTCATTGTTGAGTGCAATTATAGCTCTGGGATAAAACCTATTCATAAAACGTGTGGTCCGAGTTTTAATTGTTCTGTATCTTCTGCCAGAAGGCAATAGTCCAAAAAGATTGTAAGCAGGATGGGAAGAGTCTCTGAGAATGTTATGCAACTTCCTCAAACAGCGAGATTCGAAGATGTCATCCAGGGCTGGTAGTTGGAGCCCGATGATATTCTGGGTAGTTTTAATGATTCTCTGTAGAGCTTTTTTGTCTGCTACAGAGCTGCTCCCATACCATGCAAGAATGCCGTATGTCAGGACACTCTCAATGGTGCTTCAATAGTAGGACAGAAGTAGATGCTGAGATAGATTTATCTTCCTGAGAATTCTTGGGAAATACAGCCTCTTCTGTGCCTTCTTCACAAGCATGTTAACATTCATAGTCCATGAGTATACTTAATACTTAAAGTATACTTAATACTTAAAAGCAAATGAATCTCTGTTGATCTGAATACAGTTTAAGAACTGTACTTTTAAAGCTTCATCAAAGCAAAAGTCTTGGTTGAAATTCTAGATCTGGAAACTGGATCTGATTCAGACTTTTGGCTAAGTTTGGAGATCATACTTATGATGTACCCAGTTACTGAGCATATACGTTTACTTTATATAAGAAGAATAAAGGAAAGCTATAGAAAATCAAGGAAAAACTCCTATTCTTCTTTACAAGTAAAAGGTATGAGACAGGCCAGAGGGTTATTTATTATTAATAATCAAATAAGAGGGCTGTGAGTATCTACCAGTGAAATACGTACAAAAGGGGATGTTCCATCAACCCAAGGCTAAAGGCTGAGCCATCCCACTTGCCATAAATGTTGACCTGGTTTTATTCCCCCTCCAAATAAAGCTTTCTCACTTGACCTTATGACATGGCTATTTAAAAGGGGAAAAAAAGTACTTGCGATATTTCCTGATGCCATGGGTACAGTATAATGAGTATTATTCATATTAGTAGAAAGCCCAAAGGGGTTGTTTTCAAGAGGCAACTGGACTTTCTTGTTTTTTCTTTGAAGATGTTTCACTTCTCGCCCAAGAAGCTTCTTCAGCTCTGACTGGATGGTGGGGAATGGGAGGATTTACACTCCTTGCAGACAGTTGGTCATTTGCCTTTTTTTAGTGGGTCATTAAGGTCACCTGGAGATCAATGCTGACTGCTCTTTAGAAAGCCAGATCCTGAAGATGAAACTCAGATACTTTGGCCACCTAATGAGAAGGAAGGACTCACTGGAGAAGAGCTGAATGCTGGGAAAGATGGAGGGCAAAAGAAGAAGGGGACGACAGAGAACGAGGTGGCTGGATGGAGCCACTGAAGCAGTTGGCATGAGCTTAAATGGACTCCGGGGGATGGTAGAGGGCAGGAAGGCCTGGAGGAACATTGTCCATGGGGTCATGATGGGTCAGACATGACTTTGCAATTAACAACAACAAGGTCACCTGGAGATTTATCTGTGTCATCAGAGTCACCTGAGCGGTGCAAATTGGTGTGGAGTTCTTTCTTGGAACTGTTGAAAGGACTGTGTTGTAGATTGGAGATAGATCATGTCGTATACCTCTCCCTCTGTTAAGAGAGGGCTGTTCAATTTTGTCATGGACTCTTTGACTCCTTTTTCAAACCAGTGATCCTCTCTGTCCGAAATATGGACTTTGTTGTCTTTAAAACAACAAATTTTAATTAATATTAAATTAAATTAAATTAATTAATTTAATAAACTAATTAATAATTAATATTAATATTAATATATTAATGTAGTAATATTAATGTTTAATTAATTAATTAATGATTAATATTAATATTAAATAAATTAATATTAATATTTGAATTAATATTCAAAGTTTAAATTTGTTTTAAATTGATTGAGGTTTTAATCTGTCTGGGCCAAACTATTTAATTTTATTTTATTTCTGCTTTTTAAATTTTGTATATATGTATTTTATTGTTAGCTGTTCACCGCCCTGAGTCCTTCGGGAGTAGGGCGGTATATAAATCAAATAAAAGTAAAGTAAAAGTAAAGTAAAAGAGTGGCCTGTGTCTTTTAAATGCAGATGGACTGCCGAATCTAGTCCTGGTGTGTTTGTTCTCCTATGTTGCGCCATGGGTCTATGAAGTGGTTGTTTTGTTTCCCCAATGAACAGATCTGCACATGGCTCACTGCATTGTACTGCATATACATAACCATGACCTGGATGACTGGAATCTCCATAGAAAAGAAAGCTCCTGTGTGGTGCTGTAGGTCAAACACAGGATGTGGGCTTCAGAGTTTCCTTGCATTTCATCTGACCACATGATGATGATGATGATGATGATGATGATGATGATGATGATGATGATGATGTATTCCTTCTGGAAAGAAAGATTTCTTTCCTGTCTCTCCAACTCTGGAACTGTTTGACTGGAAGCTGTTATGAAATTGTGTCGGACCGATTTATCCTCACCGGCAAACATTGCATAAAGGAAAATGTTTCTGCCGAAAACATTAATCGGGGAAAAAGGTCTTGGGAAATTCTCCCTGAACATAGTAATTGGAATGTTAACAGCCTTTTACACAAGCAATCTTGTCATTAAGGAAATGAAACAAAATGAATGGTTGGCCTTTATGGAGAAGGGATCCTGCCAATCATGCCTCTGACTGCTGGTGTTAAGTGGACCAGTTGATGGGCCAGTCAAAGGTGAAGCTTTGACTAGTTCAACATCTTGTGGCCCGCAATGCCACTTAACCTCTTTCTGCCATCAAAACCAGTTGGCCGTTTCACAGGTGGCACTGGATGACAAGTCCTAGGAGGTCATGCAAGGGCTGATGTGCTTCAGCGAGCAGAAGATTCATCTACGGATTGTATTGCATCCCACTGAGCCGTTTCCATGGAAAACGTTAGCCGTATAAATAAGCCACCTTTTCTGAGAGCCAACCCTGTGTGATGAAAGTCTATGTACCTGCATCAAAGCGGTCTATTTGTTCTTGTTTTAATTATTGTAATCCTCTGTGGAAAGCTCGGGAAGTTACAGAGGGCATCTACATTCTCAGTTGTTCAAGAAGGAAAAAAAGGCATTTGAGTTAGGCTTCAATGATTTAAAGCATAGGCGATGGTTAAATGAACTGCTCCAATCATAGTTTTCATGGTCAGAAATGAATTCCCATTAAAAAAAAAAAAACGGGTCTTGTTGCTGTTCCTTATTCTATTTCAGTATCATCAATTACCTTCATTTTACCGTCATTGCACAGACAGCTCTGATTTCAGTGTTTCACCTTCTCATGGTCATGGATTGTAGTCATCCCATTTGAGAAGGGAGGAGGAGGAGGAGGAGAAGAAGAAGAGGAAGAAGAAGAGGAGGAGGAGGAGGAGGAGGAGGAGGAGAAGAAGAAGAAGAAGAAGAAGAAGAAGAAGAAGAAGAAGAAGAAGAAGAAGAAGAAGAAGAAGAAGAAGAAGAAGAAGAAGAAGAAGAAGAAGAAGAAGAAGAGAGGAGGAGGAGGAGGAGGAGGAGGAGGAGGAGGAGGAGGAGGAGGAGGAGGAGGAGGAGGAGGAGGAGGAGGAGGAGGAGAGGGGGAGGGAGGGAGGGAAGGAGGGAGGGAAGGAGAGAAGGAGCCTAGGCAGGTAATGAATGGATAAAAAATTATTGTGATCCTTTGAAACTTCCAGAATTGCTTGGGGTTAGGCAGCATGCAAATTTAATGAGATAATAGTCACGTGCAAAACACAGCTTTATTTAGAAAGCAACATCTGCCTATCCCAGGTCCTTGGCAATGACTTGATAAATGGACAAAAATGCCAAATCCAACCTAAATATCTGGCTGATTGTGCCATCAACCACAATAATAAAATTCACAGTTTAAAATTGCACAAAAGCCCCGATCTCTTGGTTTTCAACAAAGAGGTCCAATCTTGGCTCCTTAGCCTTCTGGGGGGCTGCCTAGTCCTACAAGAGCACCCTCCCCTTGTAATAACTAATATAAAATGCCCATTTTAGGATTGTAAATATCCTTTTGATATTTGTCATTAGTCTATAATTTTAAAATGTGTAGTCCTATTTTAATTTTGATCTTAATTTGTATATGTTGTTTGATTTATCGATTATATTACTGGCTGAAAAGAGTTCCTTCCAGAAAGTACATTTCAGGAAAACATTGCAAATGGTTGGTTCAGTATCATACAGACAAAAAAATAAATAATTTTTTTAAAAAATAGAGAATTCCATACACGGAATAATAAATTTTGCATATCCTTTGGAGCAGAGTTCTCGAACTCAAGGCCCATGGGGTGCTTAAATCTTGCCCACAGGGCTGGCCTGGAAATATCAAAGGACTGACCCGTGGAGCCTCTGCCAGCCAAAACAGGCCACAGGCCACAGGGGGCCATGCAGGGTCCCATTTTTGGCTGGCAGAGTGCTGCTGGAGGCCGCGGAGGCTGAAAACGGGCCATGCAGGGGCCTCAGGCTGCCTCTGTGCAGCCTGTTTTGGCCAGAAGTTTGCTGCAGCAGGTGTCCGTCCTGTCTCCCCCCCCCCCTGCTCCGCCCCCACAGAGGAGAACTACAATGCCAATCTGGCCCTCGAAGAAATCCAGTTTGACACCCCCCCCCCCCCGCTTTAGCGGATTAGAATGCACACTGGATTGTCTTAAAATGTGTGGATTAGTATAAATTCCCTTTAAGTTGCTTGGGGTTCCATGGAGTGATTCATAGATACTGTAAATAGATAGATGGCTAGATGGATAGACAGACAGATTGATCTGCAGTCTCTTATGTCTGCAACTTCATCTAGCATATGTATATTTACGTCTGGACTTCTGCTAAAGTAAACAGGCCTTCCAGTAAATCCCTGAAAATCCTTTTAAAGCAAATTGCCCAGATTGTTTTTCTTGGTTATTCGATTCTCTCTCAACCAGCTTTTATTTTTTATTTTTTTTTGGACTGGGTTCCAATGAACAAATGTGAATTGAGATCCCACTGACATGAACAACATAAACTGACTGAGACACAAACTCTCTAGATTTCAAGCAGGGTCGCAGAGAAGGTTTCATCTTGCATATGTGAACCTGTCTGATTTTGGTTTCAGTGGACAGAATTGTTACCTATGGCTAGGTAACATCTTGGGCGGAGTTTAGGGGATGTCAGTGTCTGTGTTTTTCTGCTTGCTTTCCCCTTGTGATGGGGTCTTGTGATGGGGAGGTCATGCCAGGTGAGGATCACTGGGAGGTGAACTGCTGGTTGGGAGGGGATGTGTGGGTTAATTGACGTTTACTGATTGGCTGTGTGGTTGATTATAATTCTGTGGGATTCGTAGGCAGAGTTGGTATTCAGCTGGTTCGGGGCAAATTGGTAGCGGCGCCCAGATGTAATGCCGTCCTATTTAGCCACGTTTTGGAGGCTGGGCACATGCGCAGAAGGTACACGCATGAGCAAAGTGCATGCACGGAAGGCCAGATGCATGCACGGAAGGCACACGCACGTAGCGTGCATGCAAAGGCCTGGGTGCATGCATGGAAGGCGAATCATGTGGCGAATCGGTAGCAAGAATATGTAAAAACCCACTGCTGCTCATAGGCTGGTTGTAGGTTGATGTGTGTTGTGTTCCGCCAGCAGCCTGCGGAGCTGGCAGCGGAGTCGGATAGTGATGAGGCTGAGGAAGAACAGGGGCCAGTCCAGGAGGCTGGGGAAGACCCGGATGAAGGCTCTGCATCAGAATCAGAGATGGGGCCAGGGCCATTGGGTGATGTGCGGACTTCAGAGCCTCCAGAGGCTGACAGTAGAGAAGCAGAGAAACAGGAGGAGCCTGTTCCTAGTGCATGCAGGAGAAGAGCTGCCAGAAGGAAAGAGCAGCTAAAGCAAAAAGGACGACTCAGGAGTAGGGCCAAGAGATGATTGGCCCCTCCCATAAGGCTTAAAAGACCAGCAACAGCTCTTGGCCTCTTTGCCGGAAAACAATATTGATAGACTTGTTCTTGTCTTGCTGCACTTATCTCTTGTTGGCATCTTCTGCTTCTGAACTTTTGCCAAGAGAAGGCTTTGGCAGTTTGCCTAATTATACCGAGGTTGGTGATTAGACTGAAGAATTTGTGTTATGAAGAGTTTGTTTTAATTTAGTTTGGACTATGCTGAGAATGAGTTAATTCTCAGCTGCTCTAATAAAGTCTGTTTGTTTTGGAACTGTTTGCATCTAATACTACCTACTTGGGCCTGGGTCACAACAATGTGTCTGTTGATGGAATTACTTGTGGGGTGCCAGGTTTTGATAAACTCACATGTATGGCAGGTGGTAGTTTGACTGATGATTCTTGTATTGCTCCAGTCAAATTGGTGTGGTTCGGTCAGGGAGCGTAGAGATTAGGGATTTGGGATTGTTTGCCTCATTGGCTGCCTCATCACAAGACCCTTACTTGACACACCCACACCTGATACATCACATCTGCCTACCCGGTATTCATCTGGCTAGTGTCCTTAGTTTGGTCAGCTTCAGCACATTAGTTTGCTAGTTTTTATCCCCTGCTTGGGGATAAAAAAACAGCTTCTAAAGCACAGCTGGAGAGAGAAGCAATGAGAAAAGCAGGCAAACCACGGAGATCATCGCTTCACTCGCTAGCGCCTCATTAGGGCTGAAAAAAAGCTTCACAGCTGAGAGCAGGCAAAACCCGGAAGATCACTTCACTCGCTAGCACCTCCTTACGGCTGGAAAAAAGCTTTGAAAAAGCTACATTCGGAGTATAAGACGCACCCAAATTTTCAGCCTCTTTTAGGAGGGGAAAAAGAGTGTCTTATACTCTGAAAAATACAGTATGTGTGTGTGTGTCTGTGTGTCTCTGTGTGTGTGTGTGTGTGTCTGTTTGTCTGTGTGTGTCTCTGTTCTCTGTGTCTGTGTCTGTACATATGTATACACTCACACCGACACCTATACCCCAGAGGTGGTATTCAGTAGGTTCTGACCGGTTCGCCCAAACCGGTAGCGGAAATCGCCCTGGTTCTATGCCATCCTATTTAGGCATGTTTTTGAGGCTGGGCACATGCGTGGAAGATGTGCATGCCAGCAAAGCGCACATGCGCTCTCACATTTGCGAACCAGTAGGGAAAGTAAGTGAATACCACACCTGCTACACACACATATATATATGTATATATGTATATGTATATAAATAACATATTAGTCTCAAATTGTCTGTATGGTTCATAATGAGAAAGTTTTACTCTTTGAGGGTCTTAAGATGTAATATTATTAGTTAATATGAGGGATTCTTTGGAAATAGCAACGAGTAGAAAAGGAACCTTGTAGCCAAGATAGAAAAGAACAACTTCAACAAAATAACATTTCCTAAAACATAATTCAGAGTTATTTATTATAGTTAGAGGGTGGGTGCCTGGGATAAATCAGAGCGAACCAGACAGTTTATTCGCAGGAGTGTATTTCAGAATAAAATTCAGATAAACAGAGAGACGGGCAGAGAAGGATACAGAGAATAGATGACTTTTTCCCCAAGCTTTATTATTATTATGGTTTGTTCCACATCAGCCAGATGTTCAGGCTGGATTTAGCTTTTGTGTAGTGTGTGTGTGTGTGTCTGCTTATTGAGTCTTTCCCAACCTGGAATAAGCAGTTGTGAATGTTTGATGTTGTTACAGATATCATCGTGGGATGTAAGCTGTTCCGACAAACACTGCCTTTCGTGATTGACTGATAGTGAATTTGTCAATGCCGATAGTGTTCAAATTGTGCCCCAGTTGTTTTGGGATCACACCCAAGGCACCTATTCCTATCTTTGCTTACATATTATTATTATCCGACATGTTTTATTCTGGGTCGGATGCTCAAGAGAGAGTATCCAACATTGCAGCAATGAAATAAAATCATATTTTTAACATGATGGATTAAAACGCTTTGGGGGAGTGGTGGCAAGCTGAGCAACCTATAGATTCTTTCCCAAAGCATTATTTTACATAAATTTGGAAAAAAAATAGAGTTATAGAGCTTGTTTGATCTCTTCTCTATGCAGGAAGCCAAGGGTAGTTTTTCATTTTCCTTTTAATCCATTGAAGATTCAGCCTAAAGATTTCAATTAAATATATACTTCATACATTTACATTCCTTATATTTTATCATTCCCCATTTTTTCTCAATATGTGTGTTTCCTTCATCTCATGGTTGACTCTGGACTGATTCCCTGCAGTTTTCTTGTCTGTCTGTCTTTTTTTTTTTCCCCAGAAGGGATTTAATCCATAACCACAGACCTGTGGTCATAATGACTGCAACAGTTTTCCAAAATGTTTGGAACACCCCTATTTTTAGAAATGGACCATTCTGGTTGCTTTTGTTTTCCCGCCAATAAGAGTGTATGCAGCATTGCGCTTACATAAGTTGTTTGGTGTTTTCCGTAGCGGCGTTTGAATTTGAATTGTGGTCATTTTGACCTCAGATCTTTGTTAACATACCATATTTTTTTGGAGTATAAGATGCACCTTTCCCCCAAAAAAAGAGGGTGAAAATCTGGGTGCGTCTTATATTCCGAATGTAGCCCTGCCCAGCTTCTCAAATGGAGGTTTCAGAGGCTGAAAAAAGCATCAGAAACGAAGCTTCAGAAAAGAAGCCCCCAAACAGAGCTTCAGAAAAGAAGCCCCCAAACAGAGCTCCAGAAAAGAAGCCCCCAAACAGAGCTCCAGAAAAAAAAAGCCTCCAAACAGAGCTTCAGAGGCTCTTTTTCTGAAGCTCTGTTTCGGAGGCTTTCAGAGGCAGGAAAAAAAGTTTTTTCTGAAACAGATTTTCAGAAGTTTCAGAGGCAGAAAAAAAAAAAAAAACAAGGCACAGAGCTCACAACCAAGGAACCTGTTGCTAAAATTCACCTCTGGGAACAGCTGATTGGGGGTTTCCGGGAGGCCGATCCACCTGCCAATCAGCTTTTTTTCTTATTTTCCTCCCCAAAAACTAAGGTGCGTCTTATACTCTGAAAAATACAGTATTTATCTACTCATATTTTCGTGCTTTCAAACTGCTAGGTTGGCAGGAGCTTGGGTGAGGATGGAAGCTCACCCCATTGTGTGGTGCTTGGGTCTGAAAACTGGGCTGCCGGCTTCCCAGCGGACAAGCCCAGCCTCTTAACCACTCAATCGCCAGGATACCTCTCCGACATTAAGCCTACATTAAGAAGGTGCACCATCTAGAAATCTTTCAAAATGCTCCTTGTCATCCGGAAAAATGTGAACTACAATTTCCACCCCGAAACAGATGTAATTATATTTCTCCTTAGCTTTGTTTAATCCATTCATTTCAATATGAAGACTTCATACTAAAGCCTAACCATGTTAAAAGATGTTAGGCTATGTAACGCATTTCAAAGTGACCTTTTGAGAGACGCATTAGCATGCGTGAAATGCTCCTCACGAAAGCATTAAATGGCTACATGCTCTGGAAAACTCGGAACAATTGTTTTAAAAGCTGTATCCTCTCAACTATTTACCTAAAACCAGAAGTGGTATTCTGCTGGTTTGGACCAGTTCTGGCGAACTGGTAATGGCGATGGCAGGTGGGTCTGCCCACCTGCCCCAGCTCTATGACGTCCTATTTAGCCATGCTTTTGAGGCTGGGCGCATGCACGGAAGTCGTGCGTGTGAACAAAGCATATGCATGGAAGTCACGTGCACTGGAATCTATCTTTCTATCTTTCTATCTCATCTATTATCTATCATCTATCTATTATCCTCTATATCTATCTATCTATCTATCTATCTATCTATCTATCTATCTATCTATCTATCATCTCATCTATATCTATCTATATCTATATCTATATCTATATCTATATCTGTCTATCTGTGTCCTGTCTGTCTATCTATCTATCTATCTATCTATCTATCTATCTATCTATCTATCTATCTCTCTGCTTCTGTCCTCTATCTCTATCTCTAATCTATCTCTATATCTCTATATATGAATATTTATGATTATATATCCACATCTACATCTATCTATATTATCTATATCTATATCATCTCGTCTGCCTGACTGTCTGTCCGTCTATCTATCTATCTATCTTTCTATCTATCTATCTATCTATCTATCTATCTATCTATCTATCTATCTATGTCTCTACTTCTCTCTCTCTCTCTCTCTCTCTCTCTCTCTCTCTCTCTCTCTCTCTGTCTATATGTCTATTTATGGCTATATATCCACATCTACATCTATCTGTATCACCTATATCTGCGTACACACACAGATACACACAAAAACACACACATACATATTACACAGGCTCACACACAGAGGGAGGCTTAAAGGGACCTTACGCTCTTGATAAATGAATTGTGAGACACGAATATTTGCTACTGCTGGTGACCTAGCCAAATAATCATAATCAGGGGTTTGGGGTTTTTTCCCACCCTCTCCAAAAGCTATAACAAATTTCAGCCTGCTTGCCTATATTTCTTCTTAAGATCCAGTTAGGGGGTGTCAGCAAACATTTGTAGTGATGCCGCTTGGTATTGTTTATGATTTACGGAACTGCCTTTTGTTAACTTGTGAAGAAAATAATGAGGCCTTTGAGAATTAAGGCAAGGTGAGCCCGTGGCCTGATTCATGGGATAATAATTCTATTGCTCTGACGACCTAGTTTACTCTTGCTTGTTTCATAAAATTTGTCCTTTTCCCGAAACAACAGAGAAATAAAAAATCAAATCAAATCCTACCTAACTCAAAGCTAGGCCTGTTTCCCCCTCCCCACAGTTAGGCATAGCAGTCAGTAAAAAGTAGTCGCTAACTTCTAATTTTTTCTACATATTGTTGGAAGAAATATCCATCTGGGGTCAGTTCCAAGTGTTCCAGAAAGATACTGAAAACATGGAGGCTGATTTGGAAGATGGTTTTAATGGTGAGGCAGAACCACTGACCATGTGTGATTCTGGGTGGCTGACCACATGGAGTTGAGAATGAGGGTTATTTATACCCTCTCTTGCAGTGGTGGGTTGCCCTGGTTCGGACCGGTTCGCAAGAACCGGTAATAAAACCGGCAGGAGGCCCCACCCACTGCACTGGATGTCGTAATCAGCAATCTGCGCATGTGCAGAAGTGCAATCCCATTGCGAACTGGTATTAAAGGTAAGTAGAACCCACCCCTTCTCTCTTGGGCCTTGCCCTTGAGCTTCCTGTTCCTGCATTTCTAAAATAGCAATAACAATAGCACTTAGACTTATATACCGCTTCATAGTGCTTTTACGGCCCTTTCTAAGCAGTTTACAGAGTCAGTCTCTTGCCCCCAACAATCTGGGTCCTCATTTTATCCACCTCGGAAGGATGGAAGGCTGAGTCAACCTTGAGCCGGGATTGAACTGCTGGCAGTGGGCAGAATTAGCCTGCAATATTGCATTCTAACTCCTGTGCCACCATGGGAGGGAAGGGGAGGGAGGGCGGGAGGAAGTAGAGGGAAGGAGGGTAGGAAGGAAGCAATAGCACTTAGACTTGTATACCACTTTACAGCCCTCTCTAAGTGGTTTACAGAGTCAGTCTCTTGCCCCCAACAATCTGGGTCCTCATTTTACCCACCTCGGAAGGATGGAAGGCTGAGTCAACCTTGTGCCGGTTGGCCCCCTTGGTTTCTACTTGAGGCAGAGAGCTGTGGCTCTGAGTTTCTGTCTTTAGAACCATGTTTCTCCCTTTAGGGAATTATAATATTCTGCCTTTTTAATATTTTTCCTAAAATACTTTATTCTTCTGGGAGAGGGGTGGTTTCCCACAATATACTCTAATAATGTAGGGCTGTGAGCATTGGACCATAAGGAACACGGAGTGGTTAAGAATTGAGGCTTTTGAATTGTGGTGTTGGAGGAGACTCTTGGGAGGCCCTTGGATTGCAAGGAGATCAAATCGGTCCATCCTAAAAGAAATCAGCTCTGATTGGAAGGACAGAGACTGAAGCCGGAGCTCAAATACTTTGACCCTTAAATGAGAAGAGAGGAGTCCATGGAAAAGACCCTGATGTTGGGGAAGATGGAAGCCAAAGGAGAGAAGGGCAGCAGACAGTGAGATGGGGTAGAGTGTCATTAATGCGAATGAACATGAATTTAGGCAAAGTCCGAGAGACAGTGGAGGAGGGGGGTGGGAGCTGGCATGCTATGGTCTACTCTACAGGGTCACAAAGAGTCAGACATGACTTAGCAACTGAACGACGACAGATGCTCATTGTAGATGAAGTTGATCAGCTTGGATTGAGATCCTTTCTAACCAGTGGTGGGATTCAGCCAGTTTGCACCACTTCAGTGGAACCGGTTGTTAACTTTCTGAGCAGTTTGGCAAACTGGTTATTGGAAGAAATCATTAGGGCAGTGAACCGGTTGTTAAATTACTTGAATCCTACCACTGTTTCTAACTCTAGAAACAGGGGTGAAATGCTCCCGGTTCAGACCGGATCGCCCGATCCAGTAACGATGGTGGTGGGTGGTTTGGAGAATCGGTAGCAAAAATCCCTGCCCACCCCACCCCCATGCCTAGCTGAGCCATGTGATCATCAGAGGCTTTTTTTTTTTTTTTACTTTTAAAAGCATTTTTTCGGCCGAAGAAAAAAATGCTTTTAAAAGTAAAAAAAAAAAAAAAGCGGCTCACACGGCTCAGCTGGGATTGTCAGAGCCTTTTAAAAGCATTTTTTCTACAACCCTTTTGGGCCGAAGAGGTTATAGAAAAAAAAATGCCTTTAAAAGCCTCTGGTGATCCCAGCTGAATTGTCTGATCATCAGAGCTTTCAGTAGAAAATTGCTTTTAAAAGGCTCTGATGATCCCAGCTGAATTGCCTGATCGTCAGAGGCTTTTTTTTTTCTTTTAAAAGCAAAAAAAAAAAAAAAAGCTTTTAAAAGAAAACAAAAGCCTCTGACGATCAGGCAACTCAGCTGGGATCGTCAGAGCCTTTTAAAAGTTAAAAAAAAATGTTGGCCACTCCCACCCAGTCACATTACCCCCCCCACCAAGCCACGCCCACAGAACCAGTAGTAACAAATTTTACATTTCACCACTGCCTAGAAAGAGCTTTCCTGGAAGATTTATAGCCTGATGAGGAGGGGAGAAGTGTCAATTAGTGATTCTTGCACATTGACTTGAACATATTATCCTAAAGAGCTGTTGTAAAGATCTGCGGACTAAGCGGCACTGTCTTAACTCACAGTGAATTCAGAGGCATTACTAAGGATGCCAGCGATTTGATTATGATAATCAAGATGATATTATCATACTACGAATGGGGGATTGGATTGTATCGTTCTTCCTGGAAGGAGCCCAAATCTTCCATTAAAACAGCCTTATATAATATGCATCAATAAAACCAATTTTTGTAATGTTGTAACCCGTGGGAGTAAAGCAATTTTAAATAGAGTTTGATTATAAGGCAAGCTGATCCTGGGGGGCAAATATTACCCTGAAAAGATAACACAGGAAGGATGAGCCAGTTACACCGCCTTTGAAGAATTCCCTAATTGGAAGTCCTAAAAAGACACTAAAAGGTAAAGTTAATGCCATCCACGTTCATCCAAAACCGATTCTGATTTATTTATTTATTTATTTATTTATTTATTTATTTATTTATTTATTTATTTATTTATTTATTTATTTATTCTGTATCCCTAAACACTCCTGAGGATGCAGTGGGTTTCTCTAGTGAAAAGAAGGAGAAGGGTGTTCCCAGATGTGCCAATATGACATCTCTAATAAAAAGTTAGCTTTGGGGAACTTCAAGCCTTGGGAGTTTGATTTTATTTATTTATTTGTTTGTTTGTTTGTTTGTTTGTTTATTTATTTATTTATTTATTTATTTTATTTATTTATTTATTTATTTATTTATTTATTTATTTAATTTATATACCGCCCTATTCCCGAGGGACTCAGGGCGGTGAACAGCGAAAGATAAAAATACATGTAATACAAACGTTTAAAAAACCAATTAAAATATAGTAAACACTCTGGTCCTAGATAATTCAAGACATCCCCAGTTTAAAACAAAATCAAAAGCAATATAAAGGGAAAGTTAGGCCAGGCCGGCTTGCTGAAACAGGAATGTTTTGAGGGCACGGCGGAAAGTGTGCAGATCCTCTGTATCTTCTGTATCTCTGGGGGGAGCTCGTTCCAGATGGTGGGTGCCCTCACAGAAAAGGCTCTCCCCCTGGGGGCTGCCAGTCGACACTGTTTGGCTGACTGCACCCTGAGAAGCCCCTCTCTGTGGGAGCGTACTGGGCAGTGAGAGGCTATTGGTGGCAGAAGGCGGTCTCGTAAATACCCCAGTCCAATGCCATGGAGCGCTCTAAAGGTGGTAACCAAGATCTTGAAGCGCACCCGGAAGACCACCGGGAGCCAGTGCAGCTCGCGCAGGAGGGGAGCCACATGGGAGCGCCATGCTGCTCCCATAACTACCCGCGCGGCTGCATTCTGGACCAGCTGGAGCCTCCGGGTGCTCCTCAAGGGGAGCCCCATGTAGAGAGCATTACAGTAGTCCAGGTGTGAAGTGACGAGGGGCATTAGGGCATTTTGTTGGGGGGTGAACCCTGACATAGGGATGACATGATAGCAGTGTTCCAATATTTCAGGGACTCCTACAAAGACGAGGGGGTCAAACTAATTTCCAAAGCACCAAAAGGCAAGACAAGAAACAGTGGATGGAAACTAACCAAGGAGAGAAGCAACCGTGACCAGGAGGTTCGCCTGATTTGCCAGTTGCATCCCTTTCTGGATCGGGACTCCCTACACACAGTCACTCACGCCCTCGTCACCTCCCGCCTGGACTATTGTAATGCTCTCTACATGGGGCTCCCCTTCAGGAGCACCTGGAGGCTCCAACTGGTGCAGAGTGCGGCCGCGCGGGTGGTTATGGGAGCAACATGGCACTCCTGTGTGACACCTCTCCTGCGCGAGCTGCACTGGCTCCCGGTGGTCTTCCAGGTGCGCTTCAAGGTTTTGGTCACCACCTTTAGAGCGCTCCATGGCTTAGGACCTGGTTATTTATGGGACCGCCTACTACCACAAACAGCCTCTCACCGGCCGGGTACGCTCTCATAGAGAGGGGCTCCTCCGGGTGCCGTCAGCCAAGTAGTGTTGACTGGCAGCCCCCAGGGGGAGGGCCTTCTCTGTGGGGGCACCCACTATCTGGAATGAGCTCTCCCCAGAGATACAGAGGATCCCGGATCTACGCACTTTCCGCCGTGCTCTTAAGACTCTCCTATTCCAGCAAGCTGGCCTGGCCTAATTTTCTCCCCTTTCTTTTAAATTTTTAAATTGAAATTTTTAATTTGTTTTAAATTATTGGGATTTTTAATTGTCTTGGGCTAAATTATTTAATTTGGTTTTAATTATGTTTCTAACTTTTGTATTTATGTATTTTATTTTGTGCCTGTTCACCGCCCTGAGTCCTTCGGGAGTAGGGCAGTATATAAATTTAATAAAACTAAACTAAACTAAACTAAAACCTAGAACTAAGGAAAAATTTCCTAATGGTGAGAGCAATCGATCAATGGAAGTTTGCCTTCAGAAGCTGTGGGTGCTCCATCAAAGGAGGCTTTTCATAAGAGACTAGACAATCATTTGTCTGAAATGGTATAGGGTCTCATGCTCAAGCAAGACTAAAAGACCTCCAAGATGCCTTCTAACTCTATGTTCTATGTTCAATGCACTGACAACTTGTTGAAACTTGTTGAAATTTCTGCTACTATTTCCTACCCATTAATAAAATACTTCCCAGATTAAAAGAGTAATCTTTTCCCCATTTCTAATTTCTATCTTTATACTAATTCTTAACAGTATTCTGTATTTATCCCTCATCTCTTGCCCGTTTTCATATCTCAACTCTTGTTGACTTCTTGGCCCATCTCCCATACTCCTCCCATGGGATCTTGTATCTTCTTATCTCGTTTGTGTTTGATCTAAGTATTTCTTCTGTGTCTACCAGTTCCTCATTCTTTTGAACCTTCAATAAGCCTTTCAATGATCTTTTCCTCACTTCCGGGCAGTGGTGGGATTCAGCCGGTTCTCTCCGGATCGGGGCGAACCGGGGTAGCGACAAATGTGGGAGGCTCCGCCCACCCACCCAGATGTAATACACGAGTACTGTACATGAGCCCACACTCACATTTGCAAACCGGTAGGGAAGGTAAGTGAATCCTACCGCTGTTTCTGGGGTGTCTTTCTGTGTATCCTGAATGGGAAGATTTCTGTTTGCGGGTGTCATTTATCCTTGCAATGTCCTCCATAAATTGCTTTTAGTTCAAGCAGTCTTTTTTACTAAGAGAACTATGAATTGTATATTTTTTTTTATTTCTATTTTTTACCAGCGAAGCGTGTTTTCTGACTGTCTGACTCCGCAAATCCCCTGTGAAAGGAGAAAAATGTCGTGTTTTGTTGTATCTACATCTAAAAACTTGTATCCATGTGTGGTTTACAAAGCCATATTTCATAGTAAACTCTCCCAGGTGGATAGCAAGTTATGAACTTCTGAACATCCATCTCATTCAAACCAGTCAAGCATTTTTGCAGATAAAATGTGCAATTAAAGGCTCTCTTTTTTTTTTTTTTCAGTTTCAGCAAACAAATGCTGTATGATTGCCTACTTACTTCACTTCTGGTCTAGGACTCTTAACTCACAAAAAACACCAGATGTCATCCACTAAAAATGACAAATGTTTTACAATGATGATAATATCAGAAGGAAGGAATTGAAGCGTTTTAAACCATAAAACGAACCTTAGCTGTTGAGCTAAGCTGTATTCTCCCTGTTTCTCTTGGAATTTTTCATTTTGTTGGCTTGGACCCCAATCGTCTTCATTTAAGGACCCCATAATCCCATGTGGTGTGGAATCTGGGCAAACTGAAATGGAGCTGAGTGTTTACTGGCCGGATGCCCTTCCTGTCTCCAATGCGGGAGTTTTGTTCAGCAGATATATTCTCATTATGCCCAGAGAGAGAAATCTGTCTCTACCTAGGATCGAACTCACAGCCTCCTGATTGTAAGGCGAGAGGCTCCACCTCTAGGCCACCGCACCACTCATTGGCTTGGGCCCCAATATGAATTGCAAATTGTTTGCATGTACATAGATACATCACAAGCCTTTGATCATGTATAGCACACTGATTTATTTCAAATGAAGACAAAAAATAGGGAAGGTATCAGAAAAAGAGAAAGGGTTGTCAGAACAAGATAGATGATTGATGATACAGGGATGGATGGATGGATGGATAGATAGATAGATAGATAGATAGATAGATAGATAGATAGATAGATAGATAGATAGATAGATAGATAGATAGATGATGGAGGGATAGAGGGATGAATCAGTGGTGAAATTCATTTTTTTTTTTTTACTACCGGTTCTGTGGGCATGGCTTGGTGTGCGTGGCACGGGAAGGATACAGCAAAATCTCCATTCCTACCCCACTCCAGGGGAAAGATACTGCAAAATCCCCATTCCCCTCCCCACTCCTGGGGAAAGGATATTGCAAAATCTCCATTCCCACCCCCACTCTGGGGCTAGCCGGAGGTGGCATTTGCCGGTTCCCCGAACTACTCAAAAATTCTGCTACCGGTTCTCCAGAACCTGTCAGAACCTGCTGGATTTCACCCCTGGGATGGATGGATGGATGGATGGACGGACAACAGAAAGACAGTCAGATATTTTTATGATAGTTACTGATCGTAGTTACTGCACATAGTATAAAAGAACTGATACAAACAGAGCAATAAAATAGAAGTATTGGAATGTTTAAATCTAAATCGGACTAGAATCAAGGAATTTCCTGACAGTGAGAACAATTAATCAGTGGAATGACTTGCCTCCAATAGTTGTGAATGCTCCAACACTGGAAGTTTTTAAGAAGAGGTTGGACAACCATTTGTCTGAAGTGGTATAGGGTTGCCTGTTTGAGCAGGGGGTTGGGACTAAAAGACCTCCAAGGTCCTCTCCGATTCTGTTATTCTGTTATTCTAAGAGATAGACAATACCTGTGTCAAGAATAAACAAATGTTAGTTGGAATTTACCCATTATCACCATTATCACCTTTTCTCTGACTTTATCACTTGAGTCATCTGCAAACACTTTTACTCGCCGCATTTTCCCCCCCCCTATTTTCACAAAGGTATTCATTAAAAATGAAAATCTAACACTTATTAATCAGGTACTCACCTTTAAACCTTGAGAAATTGGATTAGAGAAGGAAAGAGCGGTAATCAATCAATCCTAGTATTTTGTGATGCAGTGTGGCAGTGATTTGGGGAGATAGATAATCCAGATATAGCACAGTTACTTTGCTGAAATTTAACCTTAAAACAGATGGATATAACCGCAGCTTCTGGGCAAAACAACAACAACAACAACAACAAAAAAAAACAAAACAGAATTTTTGGGTGTGAAATTAGAAAACAGATGAAGTCTTTTGGACATGTCTACATCAATGTTTAGGGTAACCAAGAGAATAGCATAATTCACAGAAGCTTTAAAAATATTTTTTTTATTATTTTTTTAAATTTGATTTATATGCCGCCCTTCTCCGGAGACTCAGGGTGGCTTACAATGTGCTCAGCAATAGCCTTCATCCTTTTGTATATTTATACAAAGTCAGCTTATTGCCACCACAAACTGGGTCCTCATTTCACCTACCTTAGAAAGGATGGAAGGCTGAGTCAACCTTGAGTCTTGGCGAGATTCGAACCTGCAGTAATTGCAGGCAGCTGGTCTTAATAACCAGCTGGTCTTAATAACCAGCTTAATAACAGGGTGCCTTAGACCACTGTACTACCAAGGCTCTTCTATTAAGAAATTCTTCATTGTGGCATTCCTTTAACTCAGGGGTCTCCAACCTTAAACACTCAAAGAGCCATTTGGACCCATTTCCCACAGAAAAGAAAACACCGGGAGCCACAAAACCTTTCCCGTGCCTGACTATTTCTTTCTTTCTTTTTTTTTTTTTTGCAAAAAAAGTTTTTTATTTTTATAGACAAACAATATATACAATATATTGTATATATTATATCCAATATATAATCAATCCATCAGGGCATCATCTGAGTGCATCTTTTGTGTCTTCTCCATCCTCCTCAATTATTTCTCATATTTGTTATAACATTTCTCCCCTCTTTCTTTACAATATTACTCTACACAAAACGCTTCCTGTGCCTGACTATTTCTTAAGGGGCCACAAAACTAGCATATGTAGTTGCATTAAACATTCTGTTTTCTTCTGAAACTTTTCTTTTCTTTCTTTCTGCAGCCATAGCGATCGCAACAGTTTTCCAAAATGTTCGGAACGTTTCCTATTTTTGGAAATGGACCATTCCGATTGCGAATAGCTTTTGTTTCCCCACCAATAAGAGTGGATGCAGCATCACACTTGCATCAGTTGTTTGGTGTTTTCTATAGCGGCATTTTAATTTGAATTTCGGTCATTTTGACCGAAGATTTTTGTTAACGTTTTTTTTTTTTTTATAATGTCGGGGCCAAGTTCTCCGCCAAAAAGAGTGCGATTTGGTGATCCAAACTTTACAGAAACTGTTCTAAAATGGTATGCAGAACTAGACTGTGATCTGAGTGAAGTGGAATCGGATTATGATGAAAATTTTGTAATGGACGTTGAGGAACCCACAGTCACTGCTGATTTTTTTTTTTTTTGCTTTAATTTATATGCCACCCTTCTCCAGAGACTTACAATGCGTTAAGCAATAGCCTTCATACTTTTGTATATTTATACAAAGTCAGCTTATTGCCCCCACAATCTGGGTCCTCATTTCACCTACCTTTGAAAGGATGGAAGGCTGAGTCAACCTTGAGCCTGGTGAGATTTGAACTTGCAGTAATTGCAAGCAGCAGATGTTAATAACAGTGTGCTTTAGTCCACTGTACTACAGGCTCTTGTCTGATTCTGACATCAGTGATGATGACGCTCCTGTTGAAATTGATGACCAGGTACAATCTACGTCGTGCAATCATTTATATGGCAAGAACAAATTCAAATGGTCTTCTGCACCTTTTGGAAGCAATAGTAGATCCAGAACTGGTACTCACAATATTGTTATGCAATTACCTGGACTAGGGCCAGCAGCTAGAAATCTCGGAAATTCACCTGCTCCCCTGGAAATTTGGAAAATATTATTTTCTAAAGAAATGATTAGCGCCATCATTCAGTGGACCAATGTAAAAATTAGAGAAGAAAGATTGAAGTTCAAGGATGGAGCAACAAAAAGTGACCTGCGCGATGTGGATTTGATAGAGATCAAAACATTTTTTTGGGTTTACTGCTCTATACATCAATTTTTAGATCCAACCATGAAATAACCAAACGTCTTTTTGCTACTGAGGTCATTATGACCTCATGTCTGTAATAGCATAGCCGAAATAGTACGTCTGTGATTAAGGGTTAATATGTTCCACATTTTGATATAGCCTACATTATCAAAGGCCTCATTGTAATCAATAGAGTGTACGGTAGTACTTTGATTCGAAGAGGACACATTGTTGTGCCGTTCATCTGTAAAAATGGAAGTAACTCTGCTGTTCCAGTTTGGAAGCGCGGAGTCTAGCACAATGGGGGCCACTGGAAATCCATTGTTGTGGTAACTGTGGGTATTATTCTGTGACATCGCTCATGATTGTGACGTGACCAAGGCATCGCTTGTGCCTTGGTCACGTCATGCCTGGACTACTGCAATGTTCTCTACATGGGGCTCCCCCTGAGGAGCACCCGGAGGCTCCAGCTGGTACAGAATGTGGCCACGCGGGTGATTATGGGAGCGACATGGCGCTCCCATGTGACACCTCTCCTGCGCGAGCTGCACTGGCTCCCGGCGGTCTTCCGGGTGCACTTTAAGGTGTTGGTTCTCATCTTTAAAGCGCTCCATGGCTTAGGGCCAGGGTATTTGCGAGACCGCCTGCTGCTACCGATAACCTCCCACCGGCCAATACGCTCTCACAGAGAGGGCCTCCTCAGGGTGCCGTCGGTCAGGCAATGTTGGCTGGCGGCCCCCAGGGGGAGAGCCTTCTCTGTGGGGGCACCCGCCCTGTGGAATGAGCTGCCTCCTGGAATACGACTGATCCCGGACCTCCGGACCTTCCGTAAAGCCCTGAAGACATTTTTATTCCATCAAGCCGACCTAGCCTAAATGGTTTTTTAATTGGGATTTTAAATTTTATGGATTTGGGGGTTTTAAATTGGGAAGCTTGTGATTTAATTCTTTTTTAATTATCTTAACTTTTGTATTTGTATGTTTTTTAATTTTGGCTGTTCACCGCCCTGAGTCCCTTCTGGGAGAAGGGCGGTATACAAATTCAATAAATAAATAAATAAATAAATAAATAAATAAATAAATAAATAAATAAATAAATAAATAAATAAATGATGTTCTATCAAATTTTTGATGGTTTTCAAAACTGATGGAGGCTTCTTAGAAAAGGACTCACCAGTGGGTTCTGTCAGCAGCTGTAGCTTCTACTTCCCATGGCTGGATATCATTGGTAGTGTGGGGTTTATTTCACAGTGTCTTTATAGCACTTGGATGGTTGACCTCAAGGCAGTGGTGGGATTGAAATAATTTAACAACCGGTTCTCTGCTCTAATGTCCGGCTGGGTGGGGTGTGGCCATGGTGGGCATGGCTAGGGTGTGTGACAGGCAGCACTTGGCCTCCTGCACCCCCTGAGAGCAAAAATGGGCTGCGGAGGGGGGGGCAGATATGCCATCCCCCCACACCCTTTTTGGGCCTAGTAGGCCTCACTGCACTTACCTGGGAGCCAAAATGGAGTGCATGGGGACTCCTGGAAGGGGTGGGGTAGGGATGGGGGGCCAGTCAGCAATTTAACTACCGGTTTGCCTTAACTGGCCTGAACTGGCTGAATCCCACCACTGCCTCAAGGTCTCTTTCCAGATACTAACACACAATAGATCAACTGACAAGGCATGCATGTCTCACCACTTCATCTGGGCTTCGATAGTCAGGGCTTCGAAGCTGGTAGACTACATAATGCAACAACTCCAGGTTGGAGACAGAGTCAATAAAGCAAAGATATTTTTTCCTCTTATATGTTCTTCCTTCCTTTCATCCATCCATCATATCTTATGCTGATCTCATACTCTTCTGCCTTTTCTCAAACCTGTCTCTGCATCTGGATTTATTTCTTCCTGCATGGCTTCTAGATAAGATTTGGAGGAAAACTTTGCTTGCGTGAAGCATTAATGGAGTGCTTTCTAATTTATGCATTCTTCTTTGGCATAGGCATGTATGTGAATCTATTCCAATCTCTGGACTATACTGCCTTGCTTCCAGCATATTTATACAGTGCTTAAAATGACATTTTTAACTTACAGGAAGTACATCTTGAGAATAATATATTGCTGAGTAAGCACGCCCATTGTGTGATCTGGCTGGCCTTAAATTTGAAAAGGAAAGACAGATGATTATATAACGTATGGGATTATGCTTGGACTACCTTCAATCGCTGAATGGAAAGAAGATTCGAGCCAAACAAGCTAATATTAATGTAGTGCAGAGACTCTTTGATCAGGTTAGATAATTTTATGGAGCACTTTGGTTTGCATTAAGATGTTAGAAGATTTAATAGAACAATATGAACTATTTAGGCTCATACTATGGGTACAATTTATTCACAAACCAGGATCCCAATGAGCATAGAGTTGTTCCATGGTGGACTTTTGCACAAACCAACCTGTAGAGTAGAGTAGAGTAGAGTAGAGTAGAGTAGAATAGAGTAGAGTAGAGTAGAGAGAAGAGAGAGAGAAGAGAAGAGAAGAGAAGAGAAGAAGAGAAGAGAAGAGAAGAGAGAGAGAAGAGAAGAGAAGAGAAAACTTTATTGGAGTAGAGGAGAGGAGAAGAGAAGTAAGGGAGGGGAGGGGAGGGGAAGGGAGGAGAGGAGAGGAGAGGAGAGGAGAAAGAAGAGAAGAGAAGAGAAGAGAAGAGAAGAGAAGAGAAGAGAAGAGAAGAGAAGAGAGAGAAGAGAAGAGAAGAGAAGAGAAAACTTTATTGGAGTAGAGGAGAGGAGAAGAGAAGTAGGGGAGGGGAGGGGAGGGGAGGAGAGGAGAGGAGAGGAGAAAGAAGAGAAGAGAAGAGAAGAGAAGAGAAGAGAAGAAGAGAAGAGAAGAGAAGAGAAGAGAAGAGAGAAGAGAAGAGAAGAGAAGAGAAAACTTTATTGGAGGAGAGGAGAGGAGAGGAGAGGAGAGGAGAGGAGGAGGAGAGGAGAGGAGAGGAGAGGAGAGGAGAGGAGAGGAGAAAAAACTTTATTGGCCAAGTGTGATTAGACATACAAGGAATTTGTCTCCAGTGCAGAAGCTCTCAATGTACATGCAAAGCAACAGAATAATAATCATAATATGATACCAATAAGAGGAAGTGGTAGAGAAGACAAGAAGGATAATAATAATACAACAGGCATACAACATGAGTCAATATCCTTAGACATAAAACAATACTGTGAGGATTGGGTGTTCAGCAGAGTGATGGCACAAGGAAAAAAACCTGTCCCAGTGTTTTGGTTGTTGTGGCATGCAATGCCCTATAGTAGTATCTCGAGAGAAGGAGTTGATGTGAAGGGCCTGTAGATATTTTCTCAGATATTTTTGTTTTTGTTTTTATTCCCTCAAGATGGGAATAAAATAAAGGGCAGCCTGGGTGAAAGGCTCTCTAGTGAAATGCCTAAACTAACCCATCTATTGTAGTCGATTATTGTTCTCACCAACCTCAGATATGCAGATGATACCACTCTAATGGCAGAAAGCGAAGAGGAAATAAAGAGCCTCTTGATGCGGGTGAAGGAAGAGAGTGCAAAAGTTGGCTTGAAACTCAACATTAAGAAAACTAAGTTCATGGCATCTGACCCTCTCAATTCCTGGCAAATAGATGGGGAAGAAATGGAGGGTAGTGACAGATTTTATTTTCCTGGGTTCCAAGATCACCGCAGATGGGGACTGCAGCCAAGAAATTAAAAGACGCTTGCTCCTGGGGAGGAAAGCTATGGTAAATCTAGACAGCATTCTAAAAAGCAGAGACACCCTGCCACAAAAGTGTGTATAGTCAAGGCTATGATTTTCCCAGTTGCAATGTCTGGCTGTGAAAGTTGGACCATAAGGAAGGCTGAGGGCCAAAGAATGGAGGCCTTTGAACTCTGGTGCTGGAGAAGACTCCTGAGAGTCCCTTGGACTGCAAGGCAATCAAACCGGTCAGTCCTAGAGGAGATCAACCCTGACTGCTCTTTAGAAGGCCAGATCCTGAAGAGGAAACTCAAATACTTTGGCCACCTAATGAGAAGGAAGGACTCCCTGGAGAAGAGCCTCATGCTGGGAAAGATGGAGGGCAAAAGAAGAAGGGGACGGCAGAGAATGAAGTGGCTGGATGGAGTCACTGAAGCAGTCGGCATGACCTTAAATGGACTCCAGGTGATGGTAGAGGACAGGAAGGCCTGGAGGAACGTTGTCCATCGGGGTCGCGATGGGTCAGACACAACTTTGTGACTAACAACAATTGTTCTCACAAAATTATCTTGCAACTTCTTCTCTTTGGTCTCCTTTACGGGAAGTTTAGGGAGAAAAAATAGAAAAAAGGCTGAATTTTCCAGGCATGATATTTGCACTTATAAAAACCATGAAAATAAATGAAGCTTGAGAAGAATTTAAGAATTTGAACGTTGTTCAGTTTGGAAAACCCCCTGCTTTGATTGGGAAATCCTTTCAACTCAGACAGTTGGATTTACGTATTTAATTGATAGGCCACCTGACTCTTAAATAACTCTCAGCAGTTTACAACTAAAAGTTGAGTTAATAAAGGACGTAATGAAGGTAATAATAGAGGTAATGGAGTTACTAATGGAGTTCAACCAAATTTAATACTTGTCCCTTAATGCACAATACTGATCTTTTGGCTAAATGAAGTAAGAAGGCACATAAACTAGAAGAGGCTTCATATCTTTCTTAGAAGAAAGTAAGAATAAATTAGATGAAGAAATCTCTTTCTTGGGCTTCCAAAGTTTGGAATTTTTTTTTTTTAAGTCTTTTATATGAAATATGGGTGGTGATTTACTGTATATAAAAACAGGTCAAAATGGGGGGGGGGGAGAAATAAAAGGAAATTCAGAGGCCTAATCCATTTCAAATCCATTTCAAAATGAATTCTCCTCACAGGGGAAGTTATTGAATTCCTCTTGCTAATTCCCTGAGGGTGAAGGCATTTGATTAGGTGAGTAATAAATATTGAATGTTATGCATTCTTGTTAAATTTTCTTGAAAGTAAGATCAGGCAAATCAGATTAAACCAATAATGAAAGGAGACACAATGAGACAAAGAAAACAAATTGAGGTCTTTCATTGTGTGTGTGGGAGTGTGTCTGTATCTCTGTGTGTGTACTCTGTGTGTGTTTGCACATGTGTGAATTTTTTTTTTATTCATGATATTTATCTGCACTAATTATGTCCAAATGGATTTCAGTTAGGATGAATAAAAATATAAATTAGTCACATTTTCTGTTAATTGCCATCTCCCTCCATCCCTCCATCTCTCTCTCTCCCACTCCCTCCCTCCCTCTCTCTCCCTCTCCCTCCCGTTCCTCTCTCTCTCTCTCTTCTTTCACTTATTACAGCTTATTCACAATTCCGAGACATTCACTTAATGTTTCTGGGTTTTGTAAGCGACCCCAGGGTCTAAACATATGGGCAGATATTTTAAAGGAAATGAAAGTATATTATGCTAGTTGAATACCCGTGCTCCGCTACGAAACTATGTGATCCGGCTTGATAAATCGACACTTAGAGCTTGAAAATTAATGAGTAGTTATGATCAGCATTTCCTCTCCCCTTCTCTCCCTCAGCCTTGCCCCACAGAATCCTCCGCTATCCTATCCCCTTCTCTCCCTCAGCCTTGCCCCACAGAATCCTCCCCTATCCCCTTCTCTCACTCAGCCTTGCCCCACAGAAGCTTCCCCTATCCTATCCCCTTCTCTCCCTCAGCCTTGCCCCATAGAAGCCTCCCCTATCTGATCCCCTTCTCTCCCTCAGCCTTGCCCCATAGAAACCTCCCCTATCCTATCCTCTTCTCTCCCTATCCTATCCCCCTTCTCTCCCTCAGCCTTGCCCCACAGAAGCCTCCCCTATCCTATCCCTTTCTCTCCCTCAGCCTTGCCCTACAGAAGTCTCCCCTATCCTATCCCCTTCTCTCCCTCAGACTTGCCCCATAGAAGCCTCCCCTATTCTATCTCTTCTCTCCCTATCCTATCCCCCTTCTCTCCCTCAGCCTTGCCCCACAGAAGCTCCCCTATCCTATCCCCTTCTCTCCCTCAGCCTTGCCCCACAGAAGCTTTCCCTATCCTATCCCTGATTGCTGCTGTGAAAGAAAAAAATGTCTGATGGTCATTTCGAAAAATTCTTTCTTAATGAGCACCTAGAAGCCAAGAGGAACATACATGGCAAATTTCAAGTTTCGCTTTTATATATTATATATATATATATATATGTGTATATATATATATAATATATATATATATATATATATATATATATATATATATATATATATATATCCTAGTCTCCCTTAAGTCTCACAGCAGACAACACAAATGTCTGATAAAGCCTGAAAGTGGTGATTTGAGATATCACCCAACCATGGCAATACAAACTTCTTGAGCTACATAGGAAAAAACTGCTGACTAGAAAAGTATTATACATATAAACCTACAAATAAAAGAACAATATCTCTCTCTCTCTCTCTCTCTCTCTCCTCTCTCTCTCTCTCTCTCTCTCTCTCTCTCTCTCTCTCTCTGTGTTGTGTGTGTGTGTGTGTGTGTGTGTGTGTGTGTGTGTTTTCTATCCAGGTTTTCCCTATGTAACCAGGGTTTTTCTGCAGCACCCAGCTCAGTAGAATCACATCCACTCGATTCTGGATGTGATTCTACTGAGGCTGGTGCTGCAGAAAAACCTTGGTTACATAGGGAAAACCTGACTAGAAGAAAAACACATATAATGTATTAAAACTGCAGTCCTGATTTCAAATCACATGAATGCCAATTCCTGCGAACCAAAATAAGCCAATGTGCATAATTTGGGTGGGCGGGGCCTATAGATACAATCTATGTTTATACAGATATTAATAAAGAGGAGAGGAAGGGGGAGAATTCCTGCTGCAGACCCTATCATTTAGAAAAAGAAAAAAAAAACACAAAAAACCTATGATTGAAGCTTCTAAGAAGAGAGCCTTCTCTGTCATTGCCACCATCCTGGATCAACTCAGTCTGGGACTATCCAGGAGCTGTTCACTAAAGTTTTTACCGAGGAATTATCGAGTCTGTGGTTTGGATTTCTACAACTGTCTGGTTTGTCACAGCACCAAACAGGACAGGCACAGACCCCAATGGATGGTAAGACTGCAGAAAGAACAATTGCAACCAGTCTGTCTTCCATAGAAAACCTGTACAGATAGTTCTTGATTTAGAATAGAATAGAATAGAATAGAATAGAATAGAATAGAATAGAATAGAATAGAATAGAATAGAATAGAATAGAATAGAATAGAATAGAATAGAATAGGGTAGGGTAGGGTAGGGTAGGGTTAGGGTAGGGTAGGGTAGGGTAGGGTAGGAGAGGAGAGGAGCAGGAGAGGAGAGGAGAGGAGAGAAGAGGCGAGGAGAGGAGAGGGAGAGGAGAGGAGAGGAGAGGAGAGGAGAGGAGAGGAGAGGAGAGGAGATGAGAGGAGAGGAGAAGAGAAGAGAAGAGAAGTCCAACCCCCTGCTTAGGCAGGAAACCCTACACCACTTCAGACAAATGGTTATCTAATCTCTTCTTAAAAATTTCCTGATAGTTAAAACAATTAATCAGTGGAACAACTTGCTTCTAGAAGTTGTAAATGCTCCAACACTGGAAGTTTTTAAGAAGATGTTTAATAACCATTTGTCTGAAGTGGTGTAAGGTATCCTGCCCTAAGCAGGGGATTGGATTAGAAGACCTCCAAGGTACCTTCCAACTCTGTTATTCTTCTCTTCTCTTCTCTTCTCTTCTCTTTCTCTTCTCTTCTCTTCTCTTCTCTTCTCTTCTCTTCTCTTCTCTTTCTCTTCTCTTCTCTTCTCTTTCTCTTCTCTTCCCTTCCCTTCCCTTCCCTTCCCCTTTCCCTTCCCTTCCCTTCCCTTCCCTTCCCTTCCCTTCCCTTCTCTTCCTCTTCCTCTTCCTCTTCCTCTTCCTCTTCCTCTTCCTCTTCCTCTTCCTCTCCTCTCCTCTCCTCTTCCATAGTCCAGGCTAATTATTAGGCAGAATTTTCTGACTGTTCAACCAATGGACCATACTACCACATCCTATCTGTCCTTCAGGAGAGGTCTTCAAACAAAGACTGGCTCATCCTTTGTTATAGATTTGGCAGTAGATCTTGTATGAAGGATTAGCCTAAATTACTGTAGAAGGAAGGAAAGTTACTTCCATCTCTATAATTCTATGATGCTAACCCTTAGGGCTTAGCTTCCACATCCTTACGTTTTCTTTGATCTTAGGGCAAGTTGTTTCCATGTTAGGTACAGATACAATTTAGTATTTGAAGGACTGTCTTCCTCCTTCAGCACTTAATCCAATTAAGAGTCTAGGTTGCCCTCAACATGCAGTATATCAACTGTGGATTCATGTCCTTATCTTTCACTCATAAGTGTTCAATTTCACTTTATTAAAGACGTCTTTCCCGAGTTGAGTCTGTAATTTGCTTTAATTCAGTTCACCTCCACTTAATTCATTTACAGCTTCCATTTAATTCCATTTAATTTGCGAAAATGGAAGTGAAATGGACACAAATTAATTTACCAACAGGCAGATTTTCAAATTGCCTTCCTTATTCTATCAGGGAAAAAAAGCAGGCAACACCCGTCTGATCGTGTCACCGAGCCTGTATTATGTATGTAAATGTTATTTGACTAAATTAACGCAATTAAGAATGTCATGTCGCTGATGCTTCCCTCTCCTGACGTTTCTATTCATAACATTTCAAATCAGTTCATCTAAGGTTACAACTTGTTTAAAAATTCCCATCAGGTTCTGCAATTTCCGCTTTCCCTCTGCTCAGCTATGGAATGATCACCTGGGTGCTGGCAGGCAGGCAGGCATGAAGATAGGAAGAAAGGCAGGCAAGGATGGCATCTCAATTTGAGCTGACGTCTAAAATGCTTTTAAAAATGTTCCGTTTCAATTTGGGAGACTGTTCTGACCCAGCCTAAGCAGAAACAAGAAACAAACTCCTGGTCACGAAAAAAAAAAAACCCTCTTTATTTACCACTTGTGAATTAATGGCATTCAGCCACCGAAAAGTCCAGGCAATAGTCCTTCAAAGAGTTAACTGCGGTAACAGACCTTATCAGTTCCTTACAATAATTTCAAGACCGTGAGCTCTCAGACAAAAGGCTGCAAAGTAAATTCTGGCAAACAGTCTCTGTGGCATGAAAACACAACGAGCCAAAATCTTCAGAACTACGAACTGTTGTTTCCTATGAGCATCACTCCCCTTTCCTTCTATTTATTTCTCAGCTAGGGAGGGGCCATTCAGCGTCCATGTGTGCTTTGTTTCCTGAGTTGACTCCTTGTCCTCCATTGTTCTCCTCTCCTAACATCTCTGCGCATACGTGCATCTGGAACAGGCCCCAGCTGTTCTTCCTCCTCACTCATATCAGCCTCCAAAGGCAGCTGCCTCTCCGGTGGCTGGGAAATGTTGGATGGCCCTGGCTCTATCTCTG
Source organism: Pituophis catenifer annectens (assembly GCF_029215685.1). NCBI lineage: Eukaryota > Metazoa > Chordata > Lepidosauria > Squamata > Colubridae > Pituophis > Pituophis catenifer. Next base: position 7,239,290 of record NW_027256888.1, read on the forward strand.
CGACTGACACAGACCATCTATCAGAGCCTTCCCCACACTCCAGAGCTGGCCCAAATTCCTCCCCAACCTCCTCATTGTCCAAGACTGCCGCCACCCTCCACTGGCAGCTGGCGGAGCACAACAGAGAGATTCTGTCTCATGCTTAGAAACAACTGCTGAAGGAAAACTAAAAACAAGAGAAGAATTAAGAATGCAAGGTGTAGAAATGGAGTGGTGGCCATACTTACAATTAAAATCCAGATATAAAACTGATACGGAAAAAATCGGAATTCAAATGGAACCAAATCAGTTAGACAAAATTTTATTGGGCCCCAATGAGAAATTAATAACCAAAATTTATAATTTCCTATTGGCATATAAACTAGCAGAGGAAATAGTTAAAGAAAATACGATCACTTGGGCGACAAATTTTGGTAATTTTATAGAATTAAATAAATGGGAAAAATTGTGGAAAAGTATCAACAAATTAACATTATCTGTACCATACAAAGAAAATGCTTACAAAATGTTCTATAGGTGGCACCTACCACCGGCGCAGATTTCTAAAATGTTTCCCAGTACATCTTCACTCTGCTGGAAATGTAAAGCACAAAAAGGGACATACTACCACATGTGGTGGTCATGTCCCAAAGCTAAACAATTCTGGATCAATATTAAAATGCAATTGGAACAAATAACAACTCAAAAAGTACCATTAAAACCAGAAACATACTTATTAGGAATACCTACACGTAAATATGAAAAAGAAATAATATATTTAATAACACATATCTTGACTGCATCAAGAATCACATATGCACAAAATTGGAAACAAGAAGAAGTCCCAACTCAAGATAGAATAGTACCTAAAATTATGGAATGTGCTGAGATGGATAGACTCACCAAGGAAATTCAAGGAAAGGAAGAATCTGAATATTATCTGGCCTGGCAAAGGTGGTATCAATGGTTAGAGAAAAAAAAGAAAAAAAATCAAATAAAAGGAAGATCTCAAAAGAGTAAACTAAATTTCTATATCAAATGAAATTTAATAAAGAAATACCAGATATCAATAAAATAATATCATTATATAAGGTGAGAGAAAGAATATATACTGAAGAATATAGGTTATTGATACTGTAATAATTCAAACATTACATTTAGATGTCATTAAGATGATGCTTGTTGTATATTGTTTTACTTGTATTTATAAATGTATTTTGTGGTTTCTTAAATTAATAAAAGTTTACAATTTTTTTTTTTTAAAAAGAAAGAAACAAACTGCTGAGCGTTGAGAGGTTGCACAACTCAATGCAAAACCTCACTGATGTCAAAACTGGTTTTGAGTTTGAAATACTTCTGTATCCCAAAAGGGTGGAGTTAATATGCATCAATGCTCTTCTAGCTCTGAAAGATTGCAGGGGGAAAAAAATGGTTTTCTAAAATTCATCATATTATAGGAATATGGAAGCAAATAGGGACCTCTTCTGGATGAATTCCATTCATTCATGAACTCCTAAAGGGGGAGAATAGACAATAAGTTTGTTTGTAACCATTATAAACATCAGAAGTCATTTCTTTAAATCTATATTTATTTTTTTCTAACTGTTCTGTCTATGGAGATTCTCAGTCATCCAGGTCATATAAATCTTAAGGATACCAGCAACAAGGTTACAGTCATACAGTCATAAGTGGGAGGAGATGGGTGATAGGAACGATAAGAAGATTAATAGTAATAGTAATGCAGACTTAGTGACTAGTTTGACAGTGTTGAGGGAATTATTTGTTTAGCAGAGTGATGGCGTTTGGGAAAAAACTGTTCTTGTGTCTAGTTGTTCTGATGCGCAGTGCCCTATAGCATTGTTTTGAGGGTAGAAGTTTATGTTTAGAATGCAAGGGGTCTGTAAATATTTTCACAGCCCTCTTTTTGAATCGTGCAATATACAGGTCCTTAATGGAAGGCAGGTTGGTAGCCATTGTTTTTTCTGCAGTTCTAATTATCCCCTGAAGTCTGTGTTTGTCTTGTTGTCTCTATAACCAGACAGTTATAGAGGTGCAGATGACAGACTCAATAATTCCTCTGTAGAACTGGATCAGCAATTCCTTGGCCAGTTTGAGCTTTCTGAGTTTGTGTAGAAAGAACATTCTTTGTTGTGCTTTTTTGATGACATTTTTGAAGTTGCATATCCATTTTAGGTCGTGATATATGGTGGAACCTAGAAATTTGAAGGTCTCTACTGTTGATACTGTGTTGTCTAGTATTGTAAGAGGTGGTAGTATGGGAGGGTTTCTCCTAAAGTCCACCACCATTTCTACAATTTTGAGTGTGTTCAGTTCCAGATTGTTCAAAACAGATGCAATCTGGAATTAAAGTCAGTGCTGGCAGCAGCCACCTCTCAGCGTGGTTATAGAGGCAAGCCACACCCTCCACCTGCCTGAAAATTGCTCGCCTGGCTCTGCATGGCTGCACGGCTGATCGTCGGGCGTCCCAGTTGCACAGCTGAGTGTTGTGTATCCTGGTTGTGTTGTGCTGGCTGCCGCCAGGCATGCAGCTGATTGGTGCTTCTCCAGAGCATGGCTGCAGCTGCCGGCATCATGAACGTTCCCCCACCACCAGGACCTCCCTTCTCCAGTAAGGCAAATCTTACTTACGAGGTTTGACAGGCAGCTCCCCTCTCATCTGGAAGATAGTAAGCACAGGTTGTGAGGATACATAGCAAAAGAGCATTATACCCGGCCTCCCATAGTCCCCCCTCCCCCGGTTTGTGAGTTGTTGACTGAATCTGGCTTCCGCATTGACTTTGCTCGTCAGAAGATCACCGAAGGGGATCCCATGACCCCAGAGAGACTGCAACCATCATAAATATGAGCCATATGTTGCCAAATATGTGAATTTGGATCATGGGAATGCTGCAAATCAGGGGTGAAATGCTACCGGTTTAGGCCGGTTCGCCCGAACCGGTAGTAAAAAATGCTACTGGTTCGCCTGAACCGGTAGTAACAAATGTAAAGATAAAAAGTTCCGACGATCATCTGAGCGATGCGCGATCGTCGGAACTTTTCTGTTTTACTTTTTAAAGCACTTTTAACTACCACTTCCGTAGAAACCGGTAGTTAAAAATGCTTTAAAAAGTTAAACAAAAAAGTTCCGACAATCGCACGTCACTCAGCTGTTCATCAGAACTTTTTTTTTTTTTTTTTTTTACTTTTTAGGCACTTTTTTACTACCAGTTCCGGCGAATAGGTAGTAAAAAAATGCTTTTAAAAGGAAATTAAAAAAAAGGTTCCGACGATCGCTCAGCACAGTGTTTTTTAACCTTTTAAAAGCATTTTTTTACTTGGGCAAATAGGTAGTAAAAAAATGCTTTAAAAAAGTTTTTAAAAAGGCTCCGATGATCACAGCTGTGCTGCACGATCGTCAGAACTTCTTTTTTTACTTTTTTAAAGCATTTTTTACTATCTATTCGCCCGAGCCGGTAGTAAAAAATGCTTTTTAAAAGTTTTTTAAAAGGTTCCCACACGCGCCACAGCTGACCCCCTCCCGCACTGTTCTACTTACCTTCTCAAGCCTCCTTTTGATGCACATTGGACATGCATGTGCAACTTGTGTTTCATGCGCATTATGCATGCACATGTGCATCACACATTTGGCGCATGGAGCGCATGCATGGCCAGCGAACCGGTAGTAATCTGGTTCAGATTTCACCACTGCTGCAAAGGTCGTAAGTGTAGAAAAATGGTTGTTTTTCAGTGCTGTAGTAACTTCAGATGGTCACTAAACGAACTGTTGTAAGTTCAGAATACTGAAAAAAAAAGTACAGTATTCTGAACTTACAACAGTTGTGTTTGCTAAAAACTGGAAAAATGAGAAAATACCAATGCAAGATAAAGCTGTTAAGAAAATTATGGAATGTGCTGAAATGAGCAAATTGACATTTGAAATTAGAGAACAAGAAGATAAACAATATTATAAGATCTGGGATTTATTTTATCAATGGCTAGATAAGAAAGCATGGAAATGAAATATGAACTGAATGTTATAATATAATATTTGAAAATAATTTTTATGAAATGATAAAGCCGTTAGTTAAATAAGTGACAAATGAGGACATCTATCAGTTCGATAATATGAGAAATTAGATAATTAGTAAATTATGAATATGGGGATGAAGCACAAAAGATTTGTAACCAACAGACACACTGTTTGCAATTGTAATGGATGATGGATTTATGCTTTGTTTAAAGATAAAAAAAAATTCTAAAAAAAAAAAAAGAATACTGTACTTTTTTGGGAGATTGAAAGAAAGCAGACATATTCTGGATTTATGTTAACCATACCTATGAATTGGATGTGGAAGAAAAAAATGTCTTGCTGTTTTGTAAATTATTTAGCTGGGCTCAAATACATTTGGAATAAGGAGAGACAAATGGGCTGATTCTCAACTTGACTGGGAAAATCAACAACAACAGGCTATGAGTCCTAATATCAGATTTAACAAAATACTTTTCTTCTGCTTTTCTGCATTATTCAATATTGCTAAACGAAAAAGAAAGGTCTGTTCTTGTAAATCCTGGTGAGATAACTCCCGAGACCTGCGTCTAAGACATCTTATTCTTTATTTTATTTTATTTTAAAGAAAGAACATGTTACCCAATTATCCCTCTAAACATTCACCACTCATGACAGTGTTTGCATATTTATTTTTAATTTTGTTTAAAGAAATAAAATAAAATAAACTTATTTATCACAAAACAAGCATCCACTTGGCTGGCTCGAAAACTAATTGGTGGCCGTATCAAATCAATTTGTTAGATTAGTTGCTAGGATTAAAAAAAAAAAAGAAAGTAAGAAAAGAGGGAATTGAGATTGTTTGGTAACCCAAACACATCTTTACAAATAATTAAACTCATTTGAAAGTCAATTTCAGGTTTTGGGTGGCATCGCAGACTATTTATGATGATTTGATCCTAAGTGGTTTTACTCTGGCTGACTGAAGCAAAACAGATAGGTCTATCTCAACACTTAAGTAATTAGAGGCTCCCAAGATACCTAACCAGGCATGTAGGAATAATGAGATGCTAAGGACCCACAATATGTAATAATGGTTTTGGTGATTCCTAAATCTGGACTTTTCTGTTGCATTCCATTGCATAGGTTTAATTTTGCAACTGAGCGAAAAGATCAATCTTTGGATATGGACAGGCATTCCTCAACTTACGACCATCATTAAGCCCAAAGTTTAGAATAGAATAGAATAGAATAGAATAGAATAGAATAGAATAGAATAGAATAGAATACAATACAATACAATACAATACAATACAATACAATACAATACAATACAATAGGAGTTTTTTATTGGCCAAGTGTGACTGGACACACAAGGAATTTATCTTTGGTGCATACGCTTTCAGTGGACATAAAATAAAAGATACGTTCATCAAGAATCATTTCCATTTCTAAGCCGAAGAGCCAGCACTGTCCGAAGACGTCTCCGTGGTCATGTGGCCAGCATGATTAAATGCCAAAGGTGCACAGAACGCTGTTACCTTCCCACCAAAGGTGGTCCCTATTTTTCTACTTGCATTTTTTACGTGCTTTCGAACTGCTAGGCTGGCAGAAGCTGGGACAAGGAATGGGAGCTCACCCTGTTACGCGGCATTAGGGATTCAAACTGCTGAACTTGCCAACCTTTCGATCGACAAGCTCAGCATCTTAGCCATTGAGCCACCACAGGTCTACTTGCAAGACCTTAAACCAGTCCTCACCTGGGGGGGTCTAAGTTGCATTCAGTACGGAAGGTGGACTTGTGTATGGATTGATCAGTAAACCAGTGTTTCTCAGCCTTGAAATCTAGGAGTTCAATTCCACCTATCTTTAAGCAATCAAGGTTGAGAAACATTGTAGAGCACTTGTTCTGATGTTAAATGAATGTCCACGGAGTAGAAAGAGTCAACTCTTCAAATCAGTGGAGAAAACCTAAAGAAAGTGGACATTTTTCGGTATCTGGGATCCCATCTCCAAGGCAATGGTGACATCAATGATGAGTGTGAGCAAGGGTGAATGCAGCCTGGATATGTTGATGAGAGCCCACCAGTGTGTTATGGGACAGACGAATGCCAACCCATATTAAATCTAAGATTTACAAGACAAGCATCTGCCCTGTTGCACTGTATGGCACTGAATGCTGGGCAGCAACAACATGGACCGAAAGCTCTCTCCATGCCATGGAGAGAGGGAGAGAGGGAGGGAGGGAGGGAGGGAGGGAGGGAGATATATATATATATATATATATATATATATATATATATATATATATATATATATATATATATATATATATATATATACTGTATATAGTTCCTGGTCTATAGAGGTGCCCGATATCCAATGGTGCATTCGCATTTCCTTTTTTTTAAAAAAAATATTTTTTAAAAAAATAATAAAGATTATTTTTTTAAAAAAAAAAGGAAATGCGAATGCACCATTAGATATCGGGCACCTCTATAGACCAGGATCTATATACAGTATATAAAAATGGCTCTCTCTCTCTCCCTCTCCCTCCCTCTCTCTCTCTCTCTCTCTCTCTCTGTGTGTGTGTGTGTGTGTGTGTCTCTGTCTCTGTCTCTGTCTCTGTCTCTCTCTCTCTCTCTCTCTCTCTCTCTCTCTCTCTCTCTCTCTCTCTGTGTATTCCAGCATAACTCTGGAACGCCTTGAGCAATTTCAACCAAACTTGGTACACAGATGACTTACTCTCTGGAAAGAAATACTGTGGAAGGTAAGACACCCCTAACACCCCTCGGAGTGTGTGTTCCGTTAAGATACAGCCTGTTGTGCCTTAAAATGGCTTCTACTGGACTACCTTAAGATGGCTTCTACTGTACAGCACAGTGGAGTTGCCATGGTAACGGCTTCATGGTACTCCACAAGAGGGCTCCCTCTGGTAAGGGGGGGTGGGGAATCCAACATTAAAAATTACTTTTGGCCCGGACATTTTCAACAAGGCTTTGATGATCAATAAAACATTACTGCAACTCGGCCTGCCTGCACCACTACGAGACTGACATAATGTACTTCACGCAGATTATGTACAAGGAAAGAACTACAAGAAGCCACCTCTAAATCAAGATCAGAAAAAAAGCATACCAAATGATCATGGATCAGGTAGCAAAAAAACAAGGTTGTATCACTTTACTTGACACTTCTGGGGGCACAGGGAAAAGATTTTTAACTAATTTAATTCTCACCAAAATCAGGGCTCAGGGTGAAGCTGCTCTTCCTGTCTAAGGAATCAGGATTGGGATGAATAAATATCTGGGCAATGCCGAGTTATCAGCTAGTAGCTGTATAAAAATGGCAACATAAACATCTGGCTGACAGTGTAACTGATTCATAACTTTCAATAGGTAGACAAAAATGCCAAATGCCAGCTCCGTCTCCCTAATCCTAACCCAGGGGTCAGCAACCTTTGGCTCTGGAGCCGAATGCAGCTCTTTGGGCCCTCAGCTGTGGCTCCCTGTCAGGTGAGCCCATCACTGGCTGGCTCTGCCCCTCGCCCTCCCCTCCCAGGCACTCCTCGCCTGGCCTGAGAAGATAAGGGCAATGGCAGGGGATGGAGAAGCATCCAGGGCAGTGACAGAGAGATACAGAGAAAGGGGGAGAAAGAAACACATAGAGAGATACAGAGAGAGGGGGAGAGGGGGGGAGAGAGGGAGGGAGGGGGGAGGGGAGAGAGAGATATCTCAAAAGGATTTAGTGGTTCCCGGTGTTTTTTAACAACTGGTTCTCTGCCCTAATGACCGGCTGGGTAGGCGTGGCTAGGGGGAGGGTCATGTGACTAGTGGAAGTGAGTGACATCAAGTTGGCCATGCCCACCAAGGTTTTGTGGCTCCCGGTGTTTTCTTTTCTGTGGGAAACAGGCCCAAATGGCTCTTTGAGTATTTAAGGTTGCAGACCCCTGCCCTAACCAGAGGAAATGGCGGGGACCAGCTACGCATGCGGTTAAATATTTTCAGGGAGGGCTTATTTTGGGGGAAGGGTTTATTTTCAGGGGAGGGCTTATTGTCCGGGGAGGTCTTATTTTCAGGGAAACACGGTATATATATCATGTTTCCCCGAAAATAAGACACTGTCTTATATTTTTTTGAACCCTGAAATAAGTACTTGGCCTTACTCCCATGCACTCAAAAGCCCGATTGAGCTAATGGGATGTCTTATTTTGGGGAAAACAGTGTGTGTGTGCAAATTCTGGAGGAGAAAGAAACCAGATCAAGTATTCCATGGTTCAAAACATTAGAATTTAAGGCTTAACTTTACAAAAGTTGTTTTAGAAATTTAATAGCTTTTTTTCCCCTGCGCTTCACTCCTGTCAAAATAGACGTCCGAATGGCATCTTACGCACAACTAGAATGGTTTAAAAACAACAACAACAACAACAACAATAAAAAAAGAAGAACACCTTGTTGTCTTTTGCATTCTGAAAGAGACATGAAGATTTGTTTACATTTTTTTTTCCTGAAATTTGTCTGGAGGAACATGATGCATTATTTGTTCTGATCGTCTTCCCTGAATTTAGAAATTCACTTGGATGATTCATTCATAATGAAGCTCCTTGGAGCATTTTATTGGACTTCAACTCCTGGCAGCAAAAGTAAAATTATTATTTTTTTAAAAAAAAAGAGAATAAAAACATACCTTGCTTTAACAGAAAATAGAAAACATAAGATGACTGCCGATGGAGATTCTCAGTGTACAGCTAAATGTCTATACCTTGTTTCCCCAAAATAAGATATCCCCTGATATTAAGCCCAATCGGGCTTTTGAGCTCATGGCAATAACACCAAGCAATGATTTCAGGGTTCAAAAAAAATAAAATAAAACAGGGTCTTATTTTTGGGGAAACACGGTATCTATCTATCTGTCTGTCTGTCTGTCTGTCTGTCTGTCTGTCTGTCTGTCTATCTATCTATCTATCATCTATCTATCATCTATCTATCTATCTATCTATCTATCTATCTATCTATCTATGCTGTTTTCCCCAAAATAAGACATAATAAGCCCCATCGGGCTTTTGAGCACATGGCAATAATGCCAAGCACTTATTTCAGGGTTCAAAAAATATATAAGACAGGGTCTCCCTTGGGCCCCATTTTCGGCCATTTTCGGCCATTTTCAGCCATGACGGCCTCTTGCAGCCCTCTGCCAGTGAAAATACGTGACACCCCCGACCTCCATTTTCGCTGGCAGAGGGCTGTACAAGGCCGTCGCAGCCCGCCATGCCCACCTGCTTCCCCCCCGCAAGGTCAAACACAACCCTAATGCAGCCCTCAATGAAATCGAGTTTGACACCCTGCCATAGACAAATAGCCAGATTATTTGGATTATGGCTGGTTACATACAACTAGCTACCAAGGCCGACATTAAGGAACAGATTCTGATTTTCTAATAAATGGAAGACATACACAAATACAAGGAAACCCATTGATTTAGCAATCAAAATAATAGTCTGCTGCGCTGAGAAGTCCCAAAACAGTACTCCGAAGGACACTGATGAATATAACAGCAATATAACTATTACATTTCTTTGCTTTCGGTTTAGACTTCTGCAAGGGGGGGATTTAAGTTAAGAGTTTAAATATCTCTTTCTGGATCTCTAATTCTAGGTTCTGGAATATCTGTAGCAGGTTGTTTTTAAATTAGATAGCTAGATAGCTGAGAGAGAGAGAGACAGAGAGAGAGAGAAAGAGACAGAGAGAAAGAGACAGAGAAAGAGAGAAAGAGAGAGAGAGAGAAAGAGAGGGAGGGAGAGAGAGAGAAAGAGGGAGAGAGAAAGAAAGAGAGAAAGAGGGAGGGAGAGAGAGAGAAAAAAGAGAGAGAGATAGAGAGAGAGAAAGAGAGAGAAAAAGAGAGACAGAGAAAGAGAGACAGGGAAAGAGAGAAAGAGAGAGCGAGGGAGTGAGAGAAAGAGAGAGAGACAGAGAAAAAGAGACAGAGAGAGAGAGAGAGAGAGATTAATTACAAATCTATCCTAAAATAGCAGTTAGATATAAAATAATCAATGGTGGGATTCCAAATCTTTTCCTACCGGTTCTATGAGAGTGCGCTTTGCGTGTGCACGTGTGCATTGCGTGCATGCACAGCACTGAAAGACCACCCTCGGTGTCAGCGCTGGTGAGCTGAGCTGCTGTTTAGCTCAGCTGAGGTGTGGCTATCCACTCTGCCGTGTGAATCAGCTGAGCTAAAAAACAAGGGAATATAGAATAGGGAATGGCGGGGGCAGGAGGACGGGGCCAGCCAGAGGTGGTATTTGCCGGTTTATCCGAACTACTCAAAATTTCCACTACCGGTTCGCCAGAATCGGTCCGAACCAGCTGAATACCACCTCTGAATATCATAACATCCTTACCAAAGGAGGCTCATTTAGTGATGGAATTTCAGTTTCTTTCTAAAAGATTTGCAGTTAAAAAGGATCTGGAGAAGACCAATTGGAAAATTAAAACAAATTGGAGAAAGTTCTTGGGTTTTCAAGAACCCAAGAATGGAAAGGCATTGTCTGTATAAACATTGAAGAGGTAAAAAAGAAACAACGATTAGGTAGCATCACCAAGTCATCTTCTTTGCAATAAATCAAGGTATATTTTTTTAAAAAAACATTTCAGTTGTATATGTCAGACAAAATGCTACTTGTTGGTTTATCTCCTCTTGCCACAACATGCCTTCTGTCTCTTAAGGGCTAAAGAGACGGATCCAAAGGATGAATGGATTAGTATCTCCAGCTGCAACAATATTCTCCTAAGCGTAAGCCAAGAAACGCATTCAAATGCATGAATGAAAGCAGACTGCATATCAGGGCCTGAAACAGCCATTCATCACAATGCCCAAATTAAGCTGCTGTAAAAACAAACAAACAAACAAACAAACAAACAAACAAACAAACAAACAGCAACAACTTGACAACATAGCTTTTGTCTTCGTGGGCCACATAATCAAGAATTCATCGGAAGTGTAGAAGGCCAAGTACAGTCTGTCACACCACCTGGCCACTCCCGCCATGGTCCCGCTGACCGAGCTGGTCATTAGGGCAGAGAACCGGTTGCTAGATTAGTTAAATCCCACCACTGAAAATAACCCTTAAATGATTCTCACAATGGAGTCATGTTTCCTTTTCAGTATGTTTCCACTGACTTCTGACCTCAGCACTCTGCAAGGAACTCAATGCAGTTCCATGCTGATTTGACACGGTCCGGTTCGGTCAGAAGGCAGCAATAGGCTTGGGAAAATAAAGCTCTCACTTCTGTACCAGAGCATGAAAATGGAGCGAGAAGCAGCTGTGTTTGAAAATAAAACAAAATTAAAAAAAAAAAACTCTGGTCTGTACCAGAAAAGCATGCTCTTGGACTGGAACGATGAGCAGAAATTGGAAATAAATGCCATTGAAAGAACGGCTCTTGATGTTATTATTTTTCTTCTATCTAGCAAAAGCTAAGATTGAACTATATCCTCTCGTTCCCAAACACAGCCACTCTATAATATATCAAGTACTTCATGATTCCTTGCCCAATATCCATGCAGTTTTCTCCCCTTTGGTCTTCCTAATTTATTCTGGACTTACTAAAGACAATGCAGAGTTTCCTCTAAGCAGTTTCTATGTTGTGCCTCTCCTATAGGCAGAAATCTTGCCAAACTAAAGCAATGACTTGCATCATCAAGGATGTACTCTGAGAACACATTGGCAACAAAAATCAGAACAAGCTGGGTGGATACAACCTCGTAGATGACCCCCACTCTGTCAAGGACATAGGCGTACTCATCTCAAATAATCTAAGCCCCAGAGCTCACTGTAACAGCATCGACAAAAAGGCATTAAGAGTTGTTAACCTAATTCTGTGAAGCTTCTCCAGTAACATTGTATTGCTAAGTAGGGCATACAAAACCTTTGCCAGACCAATTCTCGAATACAACCCGTCTGCCTGGAATCCGCACTGTATACCGGACATTAATACAATTGAGTGAGTCCAGAAGTATTTCACGAGAAGAGTACTCCACTCCTCTGCTCACAATAGAATATCTTATGCCACCAGGCTTGAAATTTTGGGCTTGGACAACCTGGAGCTATGCCACCTATGGTCTGACCTAAGTATAGTACACAAAATTTTCTGCTACAACATCCTACCTGTCAACGACTACTTCAGCTTCAACCACAATAATACACGGGCAAACAATAGATACAAACTCAAGGTAACCCGCTCTAAACTCGATTGTAGAAAATATGACTTCAGCAACAGAATGGTTAACGCCTGGAATGCTCTACCTGACTCCGTTGTTACATCCTTAAATGCCCATAGCTTCAACCTTAAATTGTCTATCATGGACCTCACCCCATTCCTAAGAGGTCTGTAAGGAGGCATGCATAAGCGCGCCAACATGCCTACCATCTCTGTCCTACTGTCCCCATTTATTCGTATCCATTTCCTGTATTCATAATCATGTTTATACTTAGACCTGTTATCTTGTACATGTTTGACAAACTAAATAAAATAAAATAAAATAAAAATAAATAAACTTCTCTGGAGGAAGTGTCTTGAACCTCTTCCTCCCAACAGAACTATCTAAACTTTGCCGACTCTTGCTCCTCTGAAATGTACTTCCTCCCTTCTGGGAATCCAGACCATATTCCATTGCAGCATCAGAACTGACAGTGACTTCTTCATCTTCTAAATGAGGACCTTCCTCTACTGATTTCATTGAGCAAGCATGAGTTGTAGTGTCTGGTGCCCCAATGTCTCTTACAACTGTGATGCGATCAACTTCACAGCTTCCATCAAGAGCCTTGATAGTACAGTGGTCTACGCACCCTGTTATTAACACAGCTGCCTGCAATTTACTGCTGGTTCGAATCTCTCCAAGGCTCAAGGTTGACTCAGCCTTCCATCCTTTCTAAGGTAGGTAAAATGAGGACCCAGTTTGTGGGGGCAATAAGCTGACTTTGTATAAATATACAAAAGGATGAAGGCTATTGCTTAACTCATTGTAAGCCGCCCTGAGTCTCCGGAGAATGGCGGCATATAAATCAAATTAAAAAAAAAAAAAAGAGCTGAGGGACCAGCTTCAGTTTCTCCAGGACTTGCCCTGATTTGTGACCACCCCAAAAAACCAGGAGAAAATGCATGCATGTCATTGTATCAACAATTCACAACCCAAATGGGAGAATTCTGATGATCTTGCAAATCTGAATCCTAACTAAAGAAAAGGTTAGATGTGAATCATATGAGATCTTCTCTTTTCCTCCAATAAAATGTATTATGTATATATGTGTGTTGCATACGTGTATGGGTAGATATATACTTTCTTTTGAGAGCAGGCAACAGAATTTTATTTTTAATGTGGGGCACTGTGCTCACAGTACAAAAATGGCAATAAAGGCTATCTATCTATCTATCTATCTATCTATCTATCTATCTATCTATCTATCTATCTATCATCTATCCAGAGGTGGGATACTACCGGTTCACACTGGTTCGCTAGAACTGGTTATTAGAAGAAATCTCCTTTTGTTTTTTTCCACTTTACAGGGTTAATCCTGTAAGGAATTACAACATTCTGGTGTTGTTTCTAGCCTAATCTTTATTGCTGAAAAGTTATTTTTGACCAGTCCTCGCACTTTTGACTGGTCCTCCCACTTACGACTGTCCTCACATTTTACGTTTTGTGCACTATTTGTTACTGTCGTGAAGAGAAGCACCACAGTTGTGAAATGAGTGACACGGTTTTTAAGAATGCTGCAATTGGCATAACTGTGTGGATGGTCATAAGTGCAAGGACCGGTCAAAAATACGAGGACCAGTCAGAAATGACTTTTTTTCAGCCCTCTGAGTAGTCCCTATGCATGTAGCCATGTCCACCCGGTCACATGACCAGCTAGCCACACCCACCTAGTCACATGACCACCAAGCCACACACCCCAAATAAGCCACACCCACTGGTTGTTAAAAAATTTGAATCCCACCACTGCATCTATCATCTATCTATCCATCCATCATCTGTCATCTATCTATCCATCCATCATCTATCCATCTCTCTCTCTCTCTCTCTCTCTTTCTCCCTCTCCCCCCCTCTCTCTCTCCATCCATCCATCTAATCTATCTATCTATTCTTTCCCTCTCTCCCACCCACTCCCTCTTTCTTCCTCCCATATAGGCTAAAATATGTAGGTTATGTCTATTGAACACAATTCTGGGAACTCTCAGTAAAAGTTGTAAGTACTACAATTAATCCTTTCGCAAATCCAGACGAGACCAAAGTTCATTTTTTTCCATTACAACTAAATATATTAAAAAGGAAAAGAGGAAAAAGAGAGAAAGAAATTATTTTTAAATGTCAGGCAAAGCTCTTGGCAGGGGGGGCGGTGGAATTTAAGGTGGGCTAAAGTATATCTCATTTTCCCTTCCAGATTATTTTAAGGAAATATTATCTCAGGAGTAAGTGAGAATTTAAAAGTCATCCTGGAAAGTGGAACTTTGAAGATTCTGAGCACTTTCTTGTGCTTATATGCTTCTGCAGCGCATAGCACTTTTATAACTATATTCTGTGGTCATGATTCATCCAAAGTTATGTAACTTTCAAGTTTAAATCTGTTCATGATGGTATTTATATAGCATGCAGTGAAGAAATAGGTAGTGAACCTAAACTAACTGAATGAACCTAAAGGAAAAATTGGTGGCGACATAATGAGCAGGAATAAAATTATCATTGTTATAATGGGGATGAACATTATTTTTCCTACCATCGTCCTTATCTTCCATATTATCACAGTGAGAATGTCTGTAAAATTGCCATTATGAATACAGTTTGCTATCTGAATGTTTGAGTTCTAAGGTAAAGGTTCCCCTCACCCATATGTGCTAGTTGTTCCCAACTCTAGGAGGCGATGCTCATCTCCGTTTCAAAGCCGAAGAGCCAGCACTGTCCGAAGACGTCTCCGTGGTCATGTTGGCGGCATGACTAAATGCCAAAGGTGCACAGAACACTGTTACCTTCCCACCAAAGGTGGTCCCTATCTTTCTATTTGCATTTTTTATGTGCTTTCAAACTACTGATTGGCAGAAGCTAGGACAAGCCCATTAAGCGGCACTAGGGATTCGAACCGCTGAACTGCCGACCTTTCAATAGACAAGCTCAGTGTCTTAGCCACTGAGTCACCACATCCCTATGTGTCAAGCACCAGGGATATCAGAAGATCCAGGCAGTTTAAATGGATATCAAGATTTATTGTAAGCTTAGGGTCTCTATAAGAATCCGAACTACTAATGGTTAGAGCAATTTGGCGGTAGGCAAGAGTCAAAGGAATTCAAGTTGGGCTGGATTTAGATGTCTTGTGGATGTGAAAGGACTCAAGACTGATGATGCATTTGACCCCTCCCTCAATCTAAGCCTGGACATCTCCTACAGTATGTGCTGTAGGGAGGAGTCAACCGGGGAATTGGCTTGGGATCATTATGTAGGCACAACATGGCATGATGTGGAATTAGATCTTCAATGACATTGAACCTTATCTAGTCTCACCCAGATGCAAATTGCCAGTCTGGGAAGATAGATGGGAGAGGGAGAGGGAGAGGGAGAGGGAGAGGGAGAGGGAGAGGGAGAGGGAGGCTGATGGATGGATAGATAGATAGATAGATAGATAGATAGATAGATAGATTTGGAAAGAAAGAAAGAAAGAAAGAAAGAAAGAAAGAAAGAAAGAAAGAAAGAAAGAAAGAAAGAAAGAAAGAAAGATGATAGATAGATAGAAAAATAGAAAAATAGATGATAGATAGATAGATAGATAGATAGATAGATAGATAGATAGATAGATAGAAAGATAGATAGTTAGAATAATAGATAGATAGATAGATAGATAGATAGATAGATAGATAGATAGATAGATAGATAGAAAGGTAGGTAGGTAGATAGGTAGGTTGGTAGATGATAGATAAATGGATGGATGATAGACAGACAGACAGACAGACAGATAAATAGAAAGATAGATAGATAGATGATAGATAGATAGATAGATAGATAGATAGATAGATAGAAAGATAGATAGATGATAGATAGAGAGATAGAGAGAGATAGAGAGATAGATAGAAAAATAGATAGAAAAATAGAAAAATAGAAAAATAGATAGATAGATAGATAGATAGATAGATAGATAGATAGATAGATAGATAGACAGAAAGAAAGATAGAATGATAGATAGATAGAATGATAGATAGATAGAAAGGTAGATAGAAAGATAGATAGATAGATAGATAGATAGATAGATAGATAGATAGATAGATAGATAGATAGATAGATATAGATACACGGTCAGGCAGGCAGGCAGGCAGAACCTGGGAAGATTGCTGCAAATTAGGCATTAAGCAATAAAGTAACTAATCTGAACACTTCACATATGAGCCTCGTTGTTCGTACCTGACACTATGATAATGTGGTAATGAACTGTTAACCCCTTGTTAATTGCTCTCATTTACAAGGGAAGGAACAGATTCAAAGGGTGGCTATCAGAACTTCCTTCAGAATTCAGAGGCACATGAAGTGGCCATGTTGGCTTGCAGGAAAGAGACCAGAGATGGAATCCTTTCTATCTATATGTGTAAGAGTTCTTTCATTTGAAGCCTCTGGTAGGAAAATTCAGGTGAACGTGTAACAATAAACAACCATGTTGTGTCTGGCTGAGGACGGCGATTCATGAAACACAACACACTTGGATTTCTGGAAAGATTTTTTTTTTATTGCTAGCAGGGTCAATAAAAGGAATGCTTCCATTTAATTACCTTGTATAATGAAGTGAGAGCTACTGTGGTGTTGTGGTGAAAGGATTAGGCCTGAAACCTGGATACTGGACGCTCTAATCCTACCTTAAGCACGAAGACAGCTGAGTCATCTTGTCTTAGTCATAGTTCTTTCTCCTGTCCCTCAAAGCTATTCCTTCTGCTCATCTTTGCATCACTGCCTGAAAAAGTTGCAAAAAATGAGACAGAGCTCTGAAAGACAGAGGGAAACAAGCAGGCCACTTTTCTGATGAATAAATAATTTCCCAAATGCAATCGGCATAATCTGACCAGCATTATTTGATGTATTCGGCCATATTTTTTTCAGACGGTATTTTTTTAAAAAAGAGTAGATTGGGTTTTTTTTAAAAAAAAAAAATGCTGCATCAATAAAGAGTTACATGACAAATATATACAACATGGCGTTTTACGTACCTGAAATAGCAATTTTTGTAAATGGGATAAATTAGAATTTACCAATATCTGAGATTTTTCTAAATTTCTTCATAAGAAGATACGGATAGCTAGTGATACACACATACGCACACCCACACTTAGGTCTAGTGATACATATATATAATTAGACAGATAAAATAGATGGATGGATAGATAGATAGATAGATAGATAGATAGATAGATAGATAGATGATTGATAGATAGATAGATATCCATCTATCATAGTAGTGGTAGAGATGGTTGGTTGGTTGGTTGGATGGATGGATAGATAGATAGATGGATAGATGATATAGATGGATAGATGAGTAGATGGATAGATGGATAGGTAGGTAGGTAGGTAGATAGATAGATAGATAGATAGATAGATAGATAGATAGATAGATAGATAGATGATAGATAGATGATAGATAGATAGAAGATAGAAAATAGATAGATAGATAGATAGATAGATAGATAGATAGATAGATAGATAGATAGATAGATGATAGATAGATGATAGATAGATAGATGATAGAGAGGTAGATAGACAGACAGACAGAGGGACAGAGACAGACAGACAGACACAGGGAGGTAAGTAGGTAGGTAGGTAGGTAGGTAGGTAGGTAGGTAGAGATAGATAGTTAGATAGATAGATAGATAGATAGATAGATAGATAGATAGATAGACAGAGAGACAGACAGAGGGACAGAGATAGACAGACAGACACACACACACAGGTAGGTAGGTAGATAGATAGGTGGGTGGGTGAGTGGATGGATGGATGGATAGATAGATAGATAGATAGATAGATAGATAGATAGATAGATAGAGATACATGAAAGAGATAATGTAGATAAATAAATCCATAGATATAGAAGCAAAACTCACAAATTTATATCCAATGAACATTTTACCAAGATAATTTAAACAAGTAGGATTTATTCCATAAAATTAAACTCTTACTAATGCACTACAGACAAATATATATATTTATAGATAGAGCTATAGAATAAGTATACTTTATTACAAAACTTCAGGTTTAAATTAAGGTGAATGAAATTGCTTGGAATCAATTTGAAATAAACATGGTCTTGTTAAGAATCTAATCCCGAGTTACCTACCTTTACACCTATGCTATAAATATCAGAGGAGGTAAAAAAATATCTTAAGCAAATAGAAAGTTAAATTTTATTGTTTAACCTTGCGTCTTCTCCTGGTTTATAATACCATCTGTGCAGTTCTCACAAAATCAGTGAAGCAAAAATAACATACCAGATCACCGCAAAGAGAAAGGATAACATGATCGAATGAGGGAGCCAAGCAATCCATTCCTAATCTCAATTAACAATGAAGCATTGCAAAGAGATTTAAACACCATTAACCAGAAACAGTAAGTCCTTATATACATATCAAAAATAGAGATCGCAAACTAATCCATTTTCCCCAATTAAACATTTCCAGAAAATTAAAAACCGGTCCAATCAAGATAACCATTCAACATTATGCTTCCTAAATTGTGTTCGTAAACATTATTTATGCTAAATCTGATTACTTATGAATTTGCTTAAGGAGTTCCTGTTCTACTTGATTGAGTGATGCCTAATTCCCATCTGGGTGGAGAGTTATGTCCATGGGAACTGAAACTACAGTTAGACAATTAGTAGCTAATTGTCTATTAATTGTGAAAAAGGAAGGGATATTTTAAACTCAGGCATAGCATCTATTTCACCTACCAGTAGAATGGAAGAATGACTTTTATTTTCATTTAACGACCCCATAATCCTTTTCAGGATGGATTCTGGGCAACTGAATGGAGGCCCAGACCACCCCAATAATGCCCTTGAAGTGATGTCCCGGTGCCTGGAGGCTGTGCGGATCTGGATGGGAAGGAATAGGCTCAGGCTCAACCTGAGGAGTCTTGGAGGGGTTGAGTCGGAGTCTGTTTCTCCCCATCCAGACCTGCATGGCCTCCAGGCACTGGGACATCACTTCAAGGGCATCATTGGGGTGATCTGGGGTGGAGATGTACAGCTGAATGTCATCAGGGTACTGATGGAACTGCACCCCAAAACTACGGATGATCTCACCCTCTTTTCTGTAGAGCTGTTCCATTTCTCTCGTTATATAAGGCTGTATATCTTAATAATGGTCCCATCCTTTCAATTCCCAGGGGATCATTTCTCCTCTTCGGTTCAGGACAAGAAAACGCTTGGACAGATGTTCAATAGGATCTCTGCAACTAATCTTATATCTTTCTCAAGAAATACCATCTGGTTCGGGCATTTTATTTCTTCATCAGCTGACCTCTATTTCTTAGATACTGGAATGTTCATCTTGGCAATTTAACCTTTCTCAGATGCTGGAGCCCATCATCAAGTGGTGGTCACCTCGAAGAGGATTCCATGCATCATACATTTTTTTTTTTAAAAAAAAATTGATTTATATGCCGCCCTTCTCCGGAGACTCAGGGCGGCTTACAATGTGCTAAGCAATAGCCTTCATCCTTTTGTATATTTATACAAAGTCAGCTTATTGCCCCCACAACTGGGTCCTCAATTTACCTACCTTAGAAAGGATGGAAGGCTGAGTCAACCTTGAGCCTTGGCGAGATTCGAACCTGCAGTAATTGCAGGCAGCTGGTCTTAATGACAGGGTGCTTTAAACCACTGTACCACGAAGGCTCTTTTTACATATACATGCATGTATTTATGCATATATGTTTGTTGAAGGTAACATCTCATCTTTATTCAACAAATAAATGTTGGACTTACTGCAGTTGTTAGATGGTGCAATAAATTTAGGTTATATAGCTATGATTTGTTGAGCGTATCAGCATTAAGTGGTTATATACCCAAGGTCTGATTATAAATTGTAACATAGTTCTCTCCTCTCTTTAATGAATGCTAAAGGTAAGGATTCTCCTTGCACATATGTGCTAGTCATTCCTGACTCTAGGGGGCGGTGCTCATCTCCGTTTCAAAGCCGAAGAGCCAGCGCTGTCCGAAGACATCTCCATGGTCATGTGGCCGGCATGACTCAACGCCAAAGGCACACGGAACACTGTTATCTTCCCACCAAAAGTGGTCCCTCTTTTTCTACTTGTATTTTTTATGTGCTTTCAAACTGCTAGGTTGGCAGAAGCTGGGACAAGTAACGGGAGCTCACTCCATTACGTGGTGCTGGGTATTCGAACCACTGAACTGCCAACCTTTCAATCGACAAGCTCAGCGTCTTAGCCACTGAGTCACCATGTCCCTAATGAATGCTGGAGATAGTAAAAGTCTTCCTGCTCACCAAAACCACTATTAATATCTGGGGGGGGGGTGTTTCCCCCATAATCATCAACAAAAATAGGGACAGGAACAGTAGATATTTTCTCTTTGGATCGGGTCGAAAAAGGAAAAGAAACACTCACATTTTATCCTGTCTCATTTCAATTGCTGGAAATTAACCTCCTAACACCTTAAATGAGCATTCACCAATGTGGAATTTCCAATAATGCTTGGTTAATGCTGATCATTCTAGAATTGAAGTCCAGATAGCCAGGTTACTGAAAGGTCTTACAAACAAACAACAACAGCAACAAAAAAAAAAAAAAAAACATTTCAGAGATGCTTTCTCTGAGCAGAAAGAGGAGAAAATATTTTTCGGCATATGGAAATAATTGTATGAATAGGCCAAGTTTATTTATGTCATTAGCAATGTAGCATATTCCTTCTGCCTAATTAAAAATAAAAACAAACAAAACAGTGAGAAAGATGCTTCCCTCAACTCTGCCAAAGAAAAGCTTTCATAGATTCTTCCCGCTTTTTCTAGTTCTTATTCATCAGCTGGGATCCTTTTATATTGTATGCATTTCTGTTTTTATATGCTAGCACAGAAATGCATGCAATATAAAAGGACCAGTTTGATTCTGTCATGGAGTATCTTGAGGATTGCTTTTTCAGGATGGTATAAATAAATGTAACTTAGAGAGAGAGAAAGGGAAAGAGAGAGAAATGCAAAGATGCATATATACATTGATAGATTATAATAGATAGATGATGATAATAGGTAGGTAGGTAGGTAGGTAGATACATAGATAGATAGATGAGGGAGATATATGATAAGTTGATAGATAATATAGATGATAGATAGATAGATAGATAGATAGATAGATAGATAGATAGGTGATAGATAGATAGATAGATAGATAGATAGATAGATAGATAGATAGATAGATAGAAAGATAGATAGATAGACAGAGACAGAGACAGAGACAGAGACAGAGACAGAGACAGAGACAGAGACAGACAGACAGTCAGACAGACGGATGGATAGACGGACGGACGGACGGACGGATGGATGGATAGATGAGAGAGATATATGATAAATTGATAGATAATATAGATGATAGATAGATAGATAGATAGATAGATAGATAGATAGATAGATAGATAGATAATGGATGGATAGATAGATAGATAGATAGATAGATAGATAGATAGATAGACGGACAGAGACAGACAGACAGACAGACGGACGGATGGATGGATGGATGGATGGATAGATGAGAGAGATATATGATAAATTGATAGATAATATAGAAGATAGATAGATAGATAGATAGATAGATAGATAGATAGATAGATAGATAGATAGATGATGGATGGATGGATGGAAGGATGGATGGATGGAAGGATGGATGGATGGATGGATGGATGGATAGATAGATAGATAGATAGATAGATAGATAGGTAGGTAGCAATGGTGGGTTGCTACCGGTTCTCCCCGGTTCGGGTGAGCCGGTAGCGAAGATGGTGAAGTGAAAGTGAACCGGTTCTCTCTGATGGTTAGCTTGGCCCTCCCGCTCCCTCCTGCATCATACATACCTTTTATTTGGTTGTTTTTAGCCCGGCTGAAACACGCGGCAGGGCAGATTGCTGCGTCTCAGCTGTTCCTTAATACACTGTGCTCGCGAAGCGCGTGCATGAAGTCAACTGGTGGTAACACCGGTTGAAGCCCACCACTGGTAGGTAAGTAGGTAGGTATTTAAACAGATGATAGATAGATAGATAGATAGATAGATAGATAGATAGATAGATAGATAGATAGATAGACAGACAGACAGACAGATGAATACATAGATACATAGGTAAACATTATTTCTTGTTTCTTGTTTGCAACCGAAGATTTCAGCCCCAGCAGATGAAATATTCTGCAACGCCATCGGACTGCGAATAAAATCAATTCTCTTTGTGATTTGCTCATTTGATCCAACTAAGCCATGCCAGGCAATCAACAGAGCTGTAAGGCTTTACAGTATATTACGAAATAAATGTCAACGGGCATTGATTTATAGATGTTTCCCATCTGGGGTATGTGTCACGTAAACCAACATTTATTTGCAGATGGGGTGTAGAAACCCTTCCACCTTTGCTAGAACTCCGGTTCCGCATCATGTCTGAATCACATCCCTGGAAAAGGATAGGATCAAACTATATTTGCCTGCACCTGGTTTTATTCTCAAAGCCCTACTGTTGCATGAACATTGCATGTTTGTTTGTTATATAGGTTTGTCTTTTGTTTTGTTTTTGGTCCATAAAATATAAAATTAGGTGCTCCTGAATTAAACAGACTTTGAAAAGATTCACAATGATGTTTGCCATTTCAGCTAATGGCAAGAGACATGCTTGTCCAAAGATGAAACTGAAGACATTAAAGTAATATTGTAAGGAAACAGCCCATTAATTTCAAGTATCGTTATTAGGAGTTGTTTATCATAAAAGATTTGATGTTCTCATGATTGAGATATTTAATTTGAAATGTGGTTGTACGCACACACAAACACACATAGGCACAAATAGTTCTTGCGCACTGAAAGTATGCGTAGCATTTTTTTTTTTTCGCCACATCTATGAATCGCAGAGCAGAGAAAGAAGGATCGATTTTTCAGGCAAATATCAGTATAGTGATCTAAATCCCATTGTTTTAGCATTACCGAAATGAAGAGAATTCAACATTCGCTTTGTCAATATATATATATTACATGTAAAAATTCCATTTTCAGTTAAACAGTGTGTTGTCTGGGTGCAAATACTTTTAGGAAACAATAATCAAAATATTTAGAATACGTTAGTATTAATTATATCAAGGGTGGGCAACTATGGCCCTTTCATGACTTGTGGACTTCAACTCCCAGAATTCCTGAGCCAGCCATATTAGCTCAGGAATTCTGGGAATTGAAATCCACAAGTCATAAAAGGGCCATAGTTGCTCACCCCTGAATTATATAATATTTGCTTATCCATTTTAACAAACCTTCCTTATAACATTAGTCCTTTTCTTATATTTCCATGTTTCTAACTTCTGTTTTTATTGGTTTTAATCATTGATGAAATAAATCCCATGTTAGGAAATATTAAATTTCTTTCTATTCCTTAATTTTCAGTGTTAATCTATCCATTTCTGCACATTCTAGTATTTTTTAAATTACATTTTCATCTGTAGGGATCCCTTCATTTTTCCATTATTGTGCACATACAATTCTAGCTGCAGTTAGTACATGTAAAATCAAATATGTATTCCCCTTGGTGTACTTATCCGGTAAAATGCCCAACAAAAATATATCTGGTTTTAAATCTATATGTTGCTTTATCATTTTTTTCCAACCGTGTATGTATTTTTGTCCAATATTTTTTTTGCCTTTGGGCATGTCCACCATATATGATAATACGAACCAGGTGCCTGCTTACATTTCCAATATTTAGCGGACATGTCCTTAAATATATTTGCCAATCTTGTGGGCTTGCTGGGCGTGGCAGGGGAAGGATATTGTAAAATCTTCATTCCCACCCCACTCCAGGGGGAAGGCTACTGTAAAATCTCCATTTCCACCCCACTCCAGGGGGAAGGCTACTATAAAATCTCCATTCCCACCCCACCCCTCTAACCTGCTTTCCAGCTCTGTTCTCCTGTGCAGGGCAACAAAAGAAGACCCAGCCAATCAGCTGGGACTTGATCAGCTGGGACTCGGGAGGCAATGAACAGATTGAGGGCAGGGCCAGCCAGAGGTGGTATTTGCCAGTTCTCCGAACTACTCAAAATTTCTGCTACCGGTTCATCAGAACCGGCTGAATACCACCTCTGGATAAAATGTAAGATATTGTAGATATTATACAATCATAGAATCCTAGGATTGGCAGTGACTTGGAGGTTTTCTAGTCCAAACTCTTGCCCATGACATCTGATATAACCCTTCTTCAACACTGAAGTTCAAAAGAATCAATAGTTTTCTATCTTGTTTTTTTTCAAAGGACAACTTTTGCATCCATAGAATGTCATGGGGAAAATCATTGACTGCAAGATTGTAATATTACAGACATATGCTGGCATCTGATTCTATTTCTCAGGGATTGCTGTCATAGCAAACCCTCATCTCTGACATATTTCTTGACTCCTGGTTCCTGTAGGGTTCTTAGTCAATCTTAAGAGGCAGATAGTATCCACCACTTAAATATCTTCACTGTCCATTCTAAGACTGCTTGTTGTGCCTGTTATTATTTGTTTGATCATTCTTTATATTTAATAATAATTCCATTTTTTTAACTTGCTGCTCCTTGAGTTTCATTATTAAAATTTGCAGATCATTCATATTTTTTTCTGCTCTATGAGCAATGTTGTCAAAGTAGTGCAGGTTATTGATGTTTCCTCCTCCAGTTTTAAAATCTTCTCCCAATCCATCTTCCCACTAGACGAGTTTTAATCAATTCTGTAGAACTGTATAGATTTTAGTCACCAAGATTTTAGCTGTGTAAATCAGACTACAGGATATATATTTCATGTTCTTATCATTTAATATTATACGGGGCTTGTTTATAAGTATGTGCAGTTTACAAAGAATTTTTAAGCTATCGCTGATAGGTTCATAGCTAATTTTATAGAATAGAATAGAATAGAATAGAATAGAATAGAATAGAATAGAATAGAATAGAACAGAAAGGAGTAGAGTAGAGTAGAGTAGAGTAGAGTAGAGTAGAGTAGAGTAGAGTAGAGTAGAATAGAATAGAACAGAACAGAAAGGAGAAGAGTAGAGTAGAGTAGAGTAGAGTAGAGTAGAGTAGAATAGAATAGAATAGAATAGAATAGAATAGAATAGAATAGAATAGAACAGAAAGGAGTAGAGTAGAGTAGAGTAGAGTAGAATAGAATAGAATAGAATAGAATAGAATAGAATAGAATAGAATAGAATAGAATAGAATAGAATAGAATAGAATTCTTTATTGGCCGAGTGTGATTGGACCCACAAATGAATTTGTCTTGGTTCATACGCTCTCAGAGTACATAAAAGAAAAGATACGGTCATCAAGAATCATAAGGTACAACACTTAATGATAGTCATTGGGTACAAATAAGCAATCAAATCATATTAGGAAACAGTACATATAAATCATAAGGATACAATCAACAAATATTTATAGCTTTCATGTGATAATATTCACTGGTCAAAGACAAAAATTAGGACTAATTCATTAATTGATTGGAGAGAGAGAAACAGAGGGAGGGAGAGAGACAGACAGAGGGGGGGGGAAGATAAATAGGTGATTTATTTTTAGAAAGCTTAAAAAAAGGAAAATTCGAAAGCACTTTTAAAAGAGTCCAGGAATAACAGAGGAACGGAAGTTATCATGTGCAGACTGATTGATTGATTTATAGAAATCGCAAGCCAGATTTTAGGCAGCATTAGCTGTGATTAGGAACATTAGCAGTCTACTCCTGACATAATTTTATTTCAGGTATCCTTCCTCACGGATCTGGCTTCTGTTTTCTGTGTGATTGGTTATTTTCTCTTTCTGATCTGGGTTTTAGTGTTTCATTATTGTTTGGGGGGTGGGTGGGAGGGTGGGAAGGATGGGAAGGCTAAAAATGTGTGTGTGTGTGTGTGTGTGTGGGTGGGTGGGTGGGTGGGTGGGTGTTATTGGGGTCTCCAGGAAAATTTCTTCTTCCATAAAGTAGACTTGTTTTAACTAACTGACAATCATCATTCTTTCCTCAGCATTGGGAAAAGGAGTTATGTTCATGCTTTCTGAACATCCAATTAAATTTTATAATAGACTGGGATATGGACTATCTAAATTTAATCGTCCATCCTAGAATGGCCACGGAGTAAGAGATAATGTAGCTATATGCAACTACGGTAGCTCAAATGGTACAGTTTTCATAATTTTCTGTTTTGCATTTCCACAGCAGCTAACAATCGTAGGGCTATGCATCGAAGCTGTCAAAACCAAGGAAGCAAGAACAAGGCGGATTTCAGCAAACTCTCTTTCACACTTTACTGGGGTAAATGCAGAATCTTGGAAATTGCATTGCAATTTCTCAGCAGTGCTAGTGAGTTTTTTTTAAGGCAAAGGACTTTTTTTTTTAGATGTCTACCTAACACTGAAACATCTAGAGATGATCCATCTACCTTGTTTTCCCAAAAATAAGACCCTGTCTTATATTTTTTTGAACCCTGAAATAAGTGCTTGGTTTTATTGCCATGCACTCAAAAGCCCAATTGGGCTTATTATCAGGGGATGTCTTATTTTGGGGGAAACAGGGTAGTAGCCACCTGTGGTTTCCTCCCTACCCCACTAAACAATCTCTCACATTAACCCTGGGAGAACAGAAAAGTTGATCTGCTTTGTGCAATTAACAAATACTTAGTCATGGAATTAATCTTTGTGTATGTATTTGCCTTAGTAATAAGGTGTACAGAATAAGCATCTACATTCTACAACTACATCTACATCCTACAACTGGGTGTTAAATATACGGGATGTATGGGAGAGATTTTGTTAATGTTGGTATCATGCCAGTGTCAAGTTAACATATTATGATTTCCCAGTTTTATAGACTAGACTAGACTAGACTAGACTAGACTAGACTAGACTAGAAGACTAGAAGACTAGACTAGACTCGACTCGACTCGACGGACTGGACTGGACTGGACTGGATTAGAAACAGAATTGGAAGGGTCCTTAGAGATCTTCTAGTCTAATCCTCTGCTCAAGCTGGAGACCCTGTTTTGTAGTTTGGTTTGCTTTGCATAATGTGTTCTTTGGGTTTTCTTGATGGAGACTCACCCTAGGACAGACAAAAACAAATATGTTAGTAATATAAATCCATAAATAATTTTTTGGGAGGTTAGGATTGAGCATCTGAGAAGCATTGTTACATAGCAGCAAAAATTGAAAAAATGCAGAAAAGAAGCAAATTCAAAATAAGATCTGGTATAGAGAATCATGGATTATTGTGATAGAGTCCTGATGTTATTGTAGAGAAGGATGTGACTTGTGTATTGTTCTCATTTGCTGCTGTAGACATCAAGAAACTATGCAGGCAGATTCTAGATAGATAGATAGATAGATAGATAGATAGATAGATAGATAGATAGATAGATAGATAGATAGATAGATAGATAGATATAGATGGATGGATGGATGGATGGATGGATGGATGGATGGATGATGGATGATAGATGATAGATAGATAGATAGATAGATAGATAGATAGATAGATAGATAGATAGAAGTGAAGCTGCTGAAGGAAGAAAAAAATATGTGAAAAATAAATTAAGGTGAATGAAAACAATCCATATTATCTGGGAGGTAAAAACTGAAGAAAGTGATAATAAAGGTGAAAGTCCAATATAAGCATGTGAGGCTTGAAGGATAAAAAAATTAAATTAAAACAAAACAAACATTATTTACTCTGAAGACATCGTTATAATCAAATTCTCACCACCCAAATCTACTGGTAGAATTAATTAAAAATGTGATTGCTCTGGAACAAACTTCAAAGCTGCCCAAGAAAAGCAAACAATAAAATATAAGTTAGCTGCTTGGTATTTTGGAAAGAAAAGTTTGCAAGAAGGCACACAAATTCACCTTTTGCCAAATATTGAAAGCAGCTGCATCTTTTCTGGTAATACATGGCTGTCCTTTGCAGCCAATAAGGTAGTCTTGGTTTAAGAAGTGGCTTAGTGGTGGGTTTCAATTTTTTTTACTACGGGTTCTGTGGGTGTGGCTTGGTGGGTGTGGCTTGGTGGGCTTGGCAGGGGAAGGATATTGTAAAATCTCCATTTCCCGACTGCCACGTGGCCTGTTTTGGATGCCAGGTAAGTGCAGGGCCAGCGCAGAGGCTCTGGGAGGGTGAAAAACGGGCCTCCCAGAAGTTCTGGAAATGGGCCCGTTTCCAGCCTCCAGAGGGCCTCCAGAGCTGGGGGGGGCAGCCATTTTTACCCTCCCGGAGGCTTGAAAAAAGCCTCCGGTGTCAGGTTTCGAGGTCGTCTCAAATAAATTGCATTTCAAACAAAGTCTCTGACGAAAAACTCCCATTTATTAAGCACGATATTCTAACTCCGACTCCATCGCAGCCAACACTGACTTCCAGACCCAAAACCCTCCCTTTCCGTTCCCCACTCCCCTGCACTCATTGGCCATCTTCCAAGTCACTCTACCCTTAATCTACTGCTCCAGCTCAAAGGAACTTCCCCCCTCCCATCCCATCTCCTAGGGGATATTATCTCCAGGGAAAATAAGTAGGTGAAAAGTCAAACGTCTCTTTTCAGACGCCTCCGCTTCTCCTTCTTATGTCAGCACTAGAGTAAAATGCAGCTTGAAGTGCTGACATCCAGAGCTTGGGAGGGAGAAAACGCCCCTCTGCCATGGTTCAGGAGGCAAAGTTGGCCACGCCCTCGATGGCCACGCCCACCCAGCAACCAGGCAGAGAACCGGTTGCTAAAACTTTTGAATCCCACCCCTGCCCATGAGTGAATTTCAACTGCTCAGGAACGAACCACCTTTTGCTCACCTGTATCTGTGCATGTATTAATTTACACCCTAACGAATCAGGGCCATTTAGGTTTAGCAATTTGTTTCAAAGAACATCTTTTTTTAAAAAAGAAAGATATTTGAAAATGGCAGCATCTGAAAAGAGGATTACAATTATGTGACTGGTTTAAAAAAAAAAAAAGAAGAAGATATGCTTGGTTTTTTTCTTTGATAATAATCCCAGAAGAGATTGCCGTTCATGCACAGTTGGCGCCGAAGAAAGGGCTAATAATGCATCGGATATTTGGTACATTGAAAAAAATGCATGAGATACATGAAATGTTTCAATCTGCCTTGTGCGTCAACACTTTTGATCTTATTTAAAAGGAAGGGATCTCTGAAGGGAGGTCAAAAAAGTCAAAATGGTAGCCACAGCTCTATGATCCAAGCCCTGGATCAAAGGGGTGGAGTTTGAATCACATGGTTACGACCACCATTTTGACCACCATTTTCCCTCCCTTTGACCACCATTTTCCCTCCCTTGACCACCATTTTCCCTCCCTTTGACCACCATTTTCCACCATGTGGACATTCCTATTAATAGAGAAGCCAATGCCCCAGATTGGAGTTTTCAAAAGGTAGCTGTTTGTCTAAAAGCGTCCAATGAAACACAGGTATGGATGCTACACATCCTGGTCCTGAAATTGGCCTGGTAAAAATTACGACTTTGTTAGACAACATACTTTCTATGCCATTTATTTATTTATTTATTTATTTATTTATTTATTTATTTATTTATTTATTTATTTCTATCTATCTATCTATCTATCTATCTATCTATCTATCTATCTATCTATCTATCTTTATTTATTTATTTATTTATTTATTTATTATTTATTTATTTATTATTTATTTATTTATTATTTCTTTGTTCGATTTATATGCCGCCCTTTTCCGGAGACTCAGACTTAATACAATGCATTAAGCAATAGCCTTCATACTTTTGTATATACCTGCTTAGTAGGGCTTTTGCCCCCGTCCCCCCAAGCGGTGTTCTTTTTTATACAAAGTCAGCTTATTGCCCCCACAAACCGGGTCCTCATTTTACCTATCTCAAAAGAATGGAAGGTTGAGTCAACCTTGAGCCTGGTGAGATTTGAACTTGCAGTAATTGCAGGCAGCTGGTGTTACTTAACAGTGCTTTAGTCTGCTGCGCCACCAAGGCTCATATCATATTTTTCTTTCATAACGTTTCCTCCTTTCTTTATGATTGTACATAACATCTCCTACAGTGGCCTTGAAACTCAACATTAAGAAAACTAATATCATGGCATTTGGCTCTTTCAATTCCTGGCAAATAGATGGGGAAGAAATGGAGGTAATGACAGATTTTATTTTCCTGGGCTCCAAAATCACCGCAGATGGGGACTGCAGCCAAGAAATTAAAAGAGGCTTGCTCCTGGGGAGGAAAGCTATGGTAAAGCTAGACAGCATACTAAAAAGCAGAGACATCACCCTGCCAACAAAAGTGTGTATAGTCAAGGCTATGGTGTTCCCAGTTGCAATGTATGGCTGTGAAAGTTGGACCATAAGGAAGGCTGAGTGTCAAAGAATTGAGGTCTTTGAACTCTGGTGCTGGAGACGACTCCTGCGAGTCCCTTGGACTGCAAGGTGATCAACGGGTCAGTCCTAGAGGAGATCAACCTTGACTGCTCTTTCGAAGGCCAGATCCTGAAGATGAAACTCAAATACTTCCTTCTCAAATAGTGAGAAGGAAGGACTCACTGGAGAAGAGCCTAAAGCTGGGAACCATTGAAGGCAAAAGAAGAAAGAGACGACAGAGAATGAGGTGGCTGGATGGAGTCACTGAAGCAGTCAGTGTGAGCTTAAATGGATTCCAGAGGATGGTAGAGGACAGGAAGGCCTGGAGGAACATTGCCCATGGGGTCGCGATGGGTCAGACATGAATTTGCAGCTAACAAAAACAACAACAGTGGCCTAATCCTAATTTTTCCTGCCCAGATTGTTCTTTCTTGGTCCAACATCTTTTAAACTTTGGTATGTATGGCCCTCTACCATGTATGAAGGAGATATAATCCATGCTTCCTTTCTGTCTTTTTTGTCAAGCCCCTTTCAGTCACTGGTAGGATTTTCTAATGTCTGCCACCTGAACTATCTGAGATACATCCCACACAGAATGTTGCCTTGCCAGGGAACTTCATCTGCTTGATTTGTCCTCCCATGTCTACTGCTGCCTCAAGCATTCTCTCATCAACTCATCTTTCAATGTTGTCTTGCTGATATAGTCCTGGGTACTTTGGGTGTCATCCAGGATGGTGACTTTGAAACTCATCTCTCTCTCTCTCTCTCTCCCTCCCTCCCTCTCTCTCCTCTCCTGTGTGTGTGTGTTCTTTCTTTCTTTCTTTCTTTCTTTCTTTCTTTCTTTCTTTCTTTCTTTCTTTCTTTCTTTCTTTCTTTCTTCTTCTTCTTCTTCTTCTTCTCCTTCCTCTTCTTCTTCTTCTTCTTCTTCTTCTTCTTCTTCTTCTTCTTCTTCTTCTTCTTCTTCTTCTTCTTCTTCCTCTTCTTCTTCTTCTTCTTCTTCTTCTTCTTCTTCTTCTTCTTCTTCTTCTTCTTTTTCTTCTTCTTCCTCTTCCTCTTCCCCTTCTCCTCCTCCTCCTCCTCCTCCTTCTTTATCTATCTATCTACCTATCTCATCTATCATCTATTAATGTATCTATCTGTCTATCTATCTATCTATCTATCTATCTATCTATCTATCTATCTATTTATCATCTATCATCATCTCTATCCCATTCTACATCTCCAGGATTCTGTTCTACTCATTTTAATGGGATCTGGATAGATTTCCTTAGGTTTGCTTCAGATATGGCTAAGCCAATCTAGAAATTATCATTTGAATATTTATAAGACTGAGCCTCTTTTCCAACCCAATGCCACACACAATTTGACACACAGACTGCACCAGATGATAATTAAAATCACAAGATATGCTAAAGCAAGGAAAGACAGAAAAACTATATGTAATTTTTCCCCCTCTTTTATATAATAGTGCCCCAAACTATGATGATCATGCTTTCTGAACTATCTATAACCTCCACTGTTAGAAATTTGTGCTGAACAAAAGAACATCATCTTCAGGGATCACAAATTGTGCTGGTGACTTTGAGTTGTGCATATGTAGTACCGCGACATGAAAAAAAAGAAACATCTATTCTTCTCAGGATGTGGTGGCTCAGTGGCTAAGATGCTGAGGTTGTTGATCGAAAGGTCAGCAGTTCACCGGTTCAAATCCCTAGTGCCGCATAACAGGATGAGTTCCTGTTACTTGTCCCAGCTTCTGCTAACCTAGCAGTTCAAAAGCACATAAAAAAGGCAAGTAGAAAAAATAGGGACCACCTTTGGTGGGAAGGAACCAGCGTTCCGTGTGCCTTTAACATTTAGTCATGCCGGCCACATGACCACGGAGATGTCTTTGGACAGTGTTGGCTCTTTGGCTTTGAAACGGAGATGAGCACCGCCCCCTAGAGTTGGGAACAACTAGCACATATGTATGAGGGGAACCTTTACCTTTACTATTCTGCTCAGCTTGTGATCAAAACCATAATTTTATTTTGAAACAGTTAAGACACTTTTTTTTCCAAACAAAATGAGAAACTGTTTACTTCCTTCACTTGTTTTCTTAAAAAGAGAAGAGGTGGGCAATGCCCCTGCGTTTGATTTGGTAACTATTCAACATCAGGAGATGCAAATTATATCCTAAACATTCCTTCCATTTTTCCCAATAAGTGAGTCAATTGTTAATGGCAACTTTTATTTTGTGACAAAGGAGAACAAGTAAGAACCTACTTCATGATAGCACTTTCAAAATGAAAAGGTAGGAAACCAAGGTTCAGTCATTTTATAAGCCTTTGTAGTTATAGACAATCTCTCACACACATATACACACAAACACACACAACAATGAGAAAGCTAAGAAAATAATCAGAGCAACTCTTTGTATCAATGGATCTTTTGAATGACTTATAGAGTATTCATCCTCTCTAGATGATATTCCTGGGGGGGAAAAAAATATTTTACTGCTGCTATTGTTCAAAAGCCAAAATGCTCATGTATACTGTGTTTCCCCAAAAATAAGACTGGGTTTTAAATTAATTTTTGCTCCAAAAGACACATTAGGGCTTATTTACTAGTTAGGTCTTATTTTGGGGGAAATACGGTACTAAATGCACCCATCTGGCTGACAATCTTAACTGGGTAGTATTTTGGGGGTAGGGCTTATATTACGAGCATCCTGAAAAAAATCGTGCTAGGGCTTATTTTCTGGTTGGGTCTTATTTTTGGGGGAAAAGGGTAGTTGGATAAATGATAGCGCTTGGGACATAGCCATAACTTTTCCGAAATTTGGTTTGCTAACCTGTGGAATAAATGGTCATATAACATGTTATGTGTTCCATTTTGTGGAGTGGTAAGCCAACTCCTGGTGATTCTGTGGATATTTGTTATTTATTTATTTAGCATATGGCATATCATACATGAAGGGATGCAGTGGCTCAGTGGCTAAGATGCTGAGCTTGTCGATTGAAAGGTCGGCAGTTCAGCAGTTCAAATCCCTAGTGCTGCGTAACGGAGTGAGCAGAAAAAACAATTACTATCAACCTGCCTTCCATTGAGGACCTGTATACTGCACGAGTCAAAAAGGGGGCTACAGACCCCTTGCACCCTGGACATAAACTGTTTCAACTCCTACTCTCAAAACAACGCTATAGAGCACTGCACACCAGAACAACTAGACACAAGAACAGTTTTCCCCCGAACGCCATCACTCTGCTAAACAATTCCCTCAACACTGACAAACTATTTACTAAGTCTGCACTACTATTAATCTTCTCATCGTTCCTATCACCCATCTCCTTCCACTTATGACTGTATCACTGTAAACTTGTTGCTGGTATCCTTAAGATATATATTGACTGTATCCCTATGACTATCATTAAGTGTTGTACCTTATGATTCTTGACGAATGTATCTTTTCTTTTATGTACACCGAGAGCATATGAACCAAGACAAATTCCTTGTGTGTCCAATCACACTTGGCCAATAAAGAATTCTATTCTATTCTATTCTATTCTGTTCTGTTCTGTTCTGTTCTGTTCTGTTCTGTTCTGTTCTGTTCTGTTCTACTCTACTCTACTCTACTCTACTCTACTCTACTCTACTCTACTCTACTCTACTCTACTTCTATTCTATTCTATTCTATTCTATTCTATCCTATCCTATCCTATCCTATCCCATCCCATCCCATCCCATTCCATTCCATTTTTTCATTTGTTGTCCTGCAATCAAAGATATAAAAGATGGAGTGAAACATTTAAGTACAGAACTAAACCAGCAGGGACTTTTTCATTGGGAGTGCCCATTATTGTGCGACTGAGTTTTTTCTGAAAAAAACTTGACATATGACCAGCCACCTGTGAACACACTTGGTACACGCTTGGGAACAGTGCAGTGAAGTGAGATTTTTCAGAAGGCAAACAAACTGCAGAGCCACAGACTAGTTCTCCTTGCTGCTGTCATTTCCCAGTATGTGGTTCTCTACATAACATTATTTCCTGCTATCAAACATCTGGCGAGCACCTTGGCACAAGTCCAAACTTCATTGTTTAGATGCACCATTCATTCTTAACAGCACAGGCAACGTGAGCCCAAAAACCCATGGAAAAACTCCAGGCGGCCGCTTCTCAAACTCCAAGCTGGTTTTCAGATGCTACAAGAGCATGACTTTTCCAGAGCAAACAATACATACCGTACTTTTCGGAGTATAAGACACACCTTTCCCCCCCACTCCCAAAGAGGGTGAAAATATGGGTGCGTTTTATACTCCGAATATAGCCCCATCCAGCTTCTCACACGGAGGTTTCAGAGGCTGAAAAAGGCGTCAGAAACGAAGCTTCAGAAAAGAAGCCCCCAAACAGCTTCAGAAAAAAAGCCCCCAAACAGAGCTTCAGAAAAAAAAGCCTCAGAAACAGAGCTTCAGAGGCTTTTTTTTCTGAAGCTCTGTTTTGGAGGCTTTCAGAGGCAGAAAAGAATGTTTTTTTTTTTCTGAAACAGAGTTACAGAAGTTTCAGAGGCTGAAAAAAAAAAGCAAGGCACAGAGCTCACAACCAAGGAAACTGTTGCTAAAATTCACCTCTGGGAACAGCTGATTGGGGGTATTCCGGGAGGCCGATCCACCTGCCAATCAGCTTTTTTTCTTATTTTCCTCCCCAAAAACTAAGGTGCATCTTATAGTCCGGTGCGTCTTATACGCCGAAAAATATGGTATATCTTATTTAGAAAGGCAGAGATTGCAAGATACGATTACATCCTAAGTTCAAGTATTTTACAGAATGAGCGGCCACCCATAATTTCCAGTCAATATCTTTATAGACTATATCAGACTTGTTATATAGCAATGCACGATTCAGCATTTCATTCATATCAATCTATTTCTGGAAGCGGACAGAAGCAATCTAATTTAATAATTAAAATGTCATGAAGCAGATGAACAGACTAATGCATAATGAGGTCTTTTGAATGGATTCTTCGATGAACTGGATGGACTGGGTGCAGCTGCGATTTCAGAGAAGCCAAAGGAACTCCAAAGAGGCAGGGATGACCTCGAGAACTCTGGATGGAGACATTAATTTTGACAGCTTCAAATTACGGATGTGGTCATTTCACTCAAGTGGCTATGTATATGAACTCTGCATGGAGATTCCAATTTATGCTGCTTGCATTTGACCCAATAAGTTGTGGGTTAATTTGATGTATGAGTAGATAAAATATCTGCCACCCAGAACTGAAAATTATCAAGGCTTTCTTTTTTTTTTTAATTCGACAGATACCCATGCAGACATATATTTATAACTTAAGTGTGATTAACAGAATAACAAGGTTGGAAGGGACCTTGGAGGTCTTCTAGTCCAACCTCCTGGTCAACCAGGAAATCCTATATATTTCAGACAAATGTTTGTCCAATCTTTTCTTAAAAACTTAAAACTTAAAAAATTCAGTTTTGGTCACCACACTGTAAAAAAGATGTTGAGACTCTAGAAAAAGTGCAGAGAAGAGCAACCAGGATGATGAGGGGACTGGAGGCTAAAACATACGATGAACGGTTGCAGGAACTGGGCATGGCTAGTCTAGGGAAGAAAAAGACCATGTCAGGGTTCCAAGTAACACCCCCAACGAAATCAAACTCTGAGGCTTGAAGTTCCTCAAAGCTAACTTTTATTAGAGATGTCATATTGGCACATCTGGGAAAAAACGAATCTGAGAGCTTCCAGGTTTTCCACACCCAAAAGAAAGTTCAAGACCTTGCCCCTCACTCACATGTCCACCACACGTCCGATCAGGTACCCTCCAGAACAGAAGATACCTCCTCATTCTTCTCAACACAACTGCAGGGCACAATGGCCTTGACTTTCTATAAAGAATTTTATTTTGACTACATATCCTCTTCACTCTATACAATCCCCCCCTCCCATTTTCCCACAGTAGAATTTGTGGCAGGCCTGAAGCCTGAAGGCACCAAGGTAGAAAGATGGCTTCCAAGTCTGACAGACCAGGGGAGACATGATAGCAGTGTTCCAATATTTGAGGGGCTGCCACAGAGACGAGGGGGTCAACCTGTTTTCCAAAGTACCCGAAGGCCAGACAAGGAATAATGGATGGAGACTGATCAAGGAGAGATTCAATCTAGAAATAAGGAGGAATTTTCTGACAATGAGAACAATAAACCCATGGAATAGCTTGCCTCTGGAAGTTGTGGGAGTTTCATCACTGGAGGCTTTTGAGAAGAGGCTGAACTGCCATTTGTCAGAAATGATGCATGGTCTCCTGCTTGGGGGGTTGGACTAGATGACCTACAAGGTCCCTTCCAACTCTGTTAATCTGTAATCTGTAATCTGTAAACCTCCAATGATGGAGCACCCACAACCTCTGAAGGCAAGTCATTCTACTAATTCCTCTAACTGTGAGGAAATTTCTCCTTAGTTCTAGGTTGTTCTCTCCTTAATTAATATCCATCCATTGTTTCTTGTCCTACCTTCAAGTGCTTTGAAAAATACTCCCTTCAGTGGTGGGTTCCTCCCGGTTTGGCCAGGTTCGGCCGAGCCGGTAGCAGTGATGATATGACGTCACCAAACCGGTTCTTTTTGTTCAGGAGCTGGGCTGTCCCGCCTGCCCCCGCATTATTCTTACCTTTTATTTGGCCCCACCCCCAATCTATTTACTGCCTCCCGAGTCCCAGCTGATTGGCTAGAAGAAAAAAAACTGCTTAAACTCTTGCCGCGGGGCTTCAAAGGGCTACCCTACAGCTGATCAGTGTTAAAAGGCAGTGGAGTGGTAGACCAGTGCACTCCAAAACCAAATGGGTAGACCGATGCCTCCAAAACCAAATGGGTAGACCGGTGCCTCCAGAAACAAATGGGTAGACCAGTGCCTCCAAAACCAAATGGGTAGAACTGTGCCTCCAAAAACAAATGAGTAGACCGATGCCTCCAAAACCAAATGGGTAGACCGGTGCCTCCAAAAACAAACGGGTAGACCGATGCCTCCAAAAACAAATGAGTAGACCGGTGCCTCCAAAAACAAACGGGTAGACCGATGCCTCCAAAACCAAATGGGTAGACCTGTGCCTCCAAAAACAAATGAGTAGACCGGTGCCTCCAAAAACAAATGGGTAGACCGGTGCCTCCAAAAACAAATGGGTAGACCGGTACAGCTCTGCAAGCAGTTAAAAACCTGGTAGACCAGTACCTCTGCTAAATCCTAAAGAATTGTTACATGACCATCAAACCACGCCCACAAAATAAGCCACGCCCACAGAACCGGTAGTAAAAATTTTAAGAACCCACCCCTGACTCCCTCCCCTTCTTTGTGGAAGCTCCTTAGTCATTGGAACACTATTATCATATCACCCCTAGTCCTTCTTTTCATTAAACCAGACATATCCAATTCCTGCAAATGTTTTTTTGCATGCTTTAACCTCCAGTCCCCTAATCATTTTGTTGCTCTTCTCTTTCTAGAGTCTCAACATCTTTTTTTAACATCTTGGCAACCAAACCTGGATGCAGTATTCCATGTGTGGTCTTACCAAGGCATTATAATTACAGTGGTACTATCACTTCACATGATCTTGATTCTTTCCCTCTGTTAATGCATCCTAGTTGGCTTTTTTTTTTGGCAGCTGCAGCACACTGCTGGCTCTGAAAAGTACTGAGTTTCCCAGTATCTTCTCACTTTATCAGGAATTCCTGCTTCAAAGCCAACTTTCCTTAAATGCTGGGCATTCTATGTCCTTCAACTTGTGGATGACGCCCAAAACATCTACTCCAGATTATTAAAAATTTGAGGCTGAGCCACAATTAATTCGAGTGGAAATAATTCGTTTATGTCCTGCTAAAATCAAGAGCCATCTATCCAAAGCACATTTAGTAGGGTCTGAGTGTTCTACATTTTATCTTCTCAAGAAATCCCACGGCTTCGTTAAATGAAATGAGAATATGCTTTCATAGCGTCAATTACAACATGCATCACTTCTGGGCTTCGATCACTCTCAAAGGTATTACCCAGATACTACAAGCTACCAGACAGAAGGACACCAGTTAGGAAGCATTTAAGATGCTGACCTCTCAGGAGCTATTTACTCATTATAGCAAAACAAAGTGTGTAT
Organism: Pituophis catenifer annectens; assembly: GCF_029215685.1. Lineage (NCBI taxonomy): Eukaryota > Metazoa > Chordata > Lepidosauria > Squamata > Colubridae > Pituophis > Pituophis catenifer. Next base: position 7,278,044 of record NW_027256888.1, read on the forward strand.
ATCAATGCTAAATTCCCTTTTATTGAATAATCACTCTCGATGGTTTATGTGCTTGTGTTTCCCCAGAGTGCTCGTATAATCTAAGGCAAAATTAAAATCCTGTCCAGCCTCCAAGAAGAGTTTGCCTTGTTTAAGATTCTTGGCTTTATCATATTTTAATAACAGTATTGCTACTGTTAGCTTTGTTGTTCTAATAGCCATTTAGAACAAGCACACCTGCAATAAACAGTTTAGGCTTGGGTCCATGAAAGGGGACAATTGTTGCACAAGATGAACAGAGATGGAATTCAGCCGGTTCGGACCGATTCGGGAGAACCATTATTTCTGACAATCAGCTGGCTCTGCCTCCGCCCTATCCTGTTCTTTATTTCCTGCTTTCTAGCTCAATCTCATCTCAATCGTGTGGCACAGCTGATTTCCCACCCCTTGCTGTTCTACTTAATGTTGCTGACTTGGAAGGTAAACAGCTGAGCTTCTAAATGCTCCATTTTCAGCACGAAGCACAGGCTCGCCGATCTGGTTGTTAAACCAGCAGCATTCCATCACTGAAGCAGGGGTGGGTTCTACTTACCTTTAGTATCAATTCACAACAGGGCCGCATGCGCGCGCGCTCTTCTGCACATGTGCAGAAGCGTTCTGCTGATGTCAGGGTTGGTGGGCGGAGCCTCCCACTGGTTTTACTACCAGTTCTACAGAACCGGTGCGAACCGGGGGCAACCCACCACTGCACTGAAGATGAACCTATGCAAAGATATTCCTGACCGTGGCTGCTACCTACACCCAGTCCAAGAGATTTCCCAAACTGTGTACTACATTTAACTGGGAAAGTGTACTCCATATTTAATCTCATCAGCTGTTATATCAGCTTCATCCCCAGCACAAATTTCTTAGTCTTCCTCATCTGTCTCTACCTATTCACCTTGCAACATAGATCCTTCCTTCCAGGCAGTTAAGTTCTGGTACACTTGCTAAAGTGGAGTTCAAGGAAAAGAGATTTTCTTCCTTTCTCCCTCCTGCCTAGGGTAATTTTAGAAAAGAGTGGTAAGTCATACATGGAACATGGATTACTAGATACTAGTAGTCCTGCCTACTTCTCCCCACCCTCCCTCCCTCCCTCCCATCCATCCATCCATCCTCCCTCATGTCACTTTCTCTCTCTCTCTCTTTCTCTTCTCTCTCTCTCTCTCTTTCTCTCTCTTTCTTCTTTCTTTCTTTCTCTTTCATTCTTCTTTCACTTTCTTTCTCCAGATGGATGGAAACTAATCAAGTAGAGAACCAAAATAGAAATAAGGAGAAATTTCCTGACAGAACAATTAATCAGTGGAATGGCTTGCCTTCAGAAGTTGTGGAACAGCTTGCTCCATCCCTGGAGGTTTTCAAGAAGAGATTGGACAACCACTTGTCTGGAAAAGTATGGGGTCTCCTGCTCGAGCAGGGGGTTGGTCTAGAAGATCTTCAAGGTTCCTTCCAACTCTGTTATTCTGATAAAATGTTTAATTTTTACACACGTACACATTTAGAGAAGTTTACTTCACCTCCTTCCTCTGAAATAATCTTGTGTAGAAGATCAAGTGTCTCTGAGGTCATATTTTCAGCAACTAAAATCTGTTTTGATTTTAAAATCAAAATTTGTTTTGAAAATCTGTAGATCTCACCTACAGTACATATCTTCCCAGTCATATGAGAATTAAGACCCTAACAGATTACAATTATGCATTCTTGTCTGACAAGCAATTTCAGAATTCTCTTCAATTAGCCTCAGCTGCTTCTTCTTCTTCTTTTTTTAATTTCAGGTGAATTAAGATAATGTCAGACCGCGCTAAGTCTTATGATCAACTTTACAATCATCTCTACAGAGTGGAATAATAATGAATGGAATCAAAGTTATTTTACAAGGGTCTTTTTTTTTTTTTACCTTAAATAAGTCTAAAAAGATATGAAGTGTACCACAAAAACACGTCCATATATTTGATAGGGAATGGCAAGATAATTACTGGACTATAATTACTTTTGAAGAATGGCCCTTGAACATTTCAAAGGAAAATGACCTTAATAGATGTCAAAGCTTTGCCTCAACTTATAAAGTCATCTTAGACGTCTAGATGGTCTTTTACAATCGAGCGGATTATCAACTATCCCGTCTTTCTATTTGGCATGTAAAATAGGGGATTTTCTTTTTTTAATGAAAGTACAGAATTAAAAAAAAATATAGCATAAAATGGAAGCTAGGAACAGACACTGAGCACACCACAGATCACTGGGGACAGCCAATAATGTTATCTAATTAATTAGTTTGACAGAAAATTGTGTGACATATTTCTTGAGGCCGGCTGCTTTAACATCTAAACCTTGTTGATTAGGACTTGCATGTTTCAATAGAATAAAAGCTGTTAGACATTAGAACTGGTGAATAGCATTGCATATTAGGGAGAGACACACAGAGTGGGAGACAGAGAGGGAGAGAGAAAGAGAGAGGGACATTGCATATTAGGGAGAGAGAGAGAGAGAGAGATATTGCATATTAGAGAGAGACAGAGAGACAGAGAGACAGAGAGAAGGACATTGCATATTAGGGAGAGAGACAGAGACAGAGAGACAGAGAGACAGAGAAAGAGAGAGAGAGAGACAGAGAGAGAGAGAGAGAGAAGGACATTGCATATTAGAGGGAGAGAGAGAGAGAGAGAGAGAGAGAGACAGAGACAGAGACAGAGACAGAGACAGAGACAGAGACCAAGACTGAGAGACAGAGACAGAGACACAGAGGCAGAGAGAGACATGGCATATTAGGGAGAGAGAGAGAGAGTTTGCATATTAGGGAGAGAGAGACAGAGAGACAGAGACAGAGACAGAGACAGAGACAGAGACAGAGACAGAGAGAGACATTGCATATTAGGGAGAGAGTTTGCATATTAGCAAGAGACAGATTGCATATTAGGGAGAGACAGAAACAGAGAGACAGAGAGAGAGAGAGAGAGTGAGTGTGAGAGAGAGAGAGACAGACAGAGAGAGAGAGAGAGACAGAGAGACAGAGACAGAGACAGACAGAGAGAGATTGCATATTAGGGGGAGAGAGAGAGATTGCATATTATGGAGAGAGAGAGAGAGGGGGGAGAGAGAGAGAGAGAGAGAGAGAGAGAGAGAGAATAGCTTTGCAATAACAGAAGCGAACAAAGGAAATATTTTTTTCCTAGTGCTATGGAAGACAATATATATATAACTGGGTTGAAGTGTTGCATTGTAAGCATTCTTTAATATTTTCATAAGCAGATGTTTCATTACCCTGCTTAGGTAATAGCCTGAGTGCTATGATCATGATTATTTCACCCAAGTCTTTCTTTGTTAGCAATGAATTAAGATAACAATTCATGGCAGGTGAGAGCAATCAATCCATGGAACAGAAGTTGCCTTCAGAAGTTTTGGGTGCTTCATCACTGGAGGCTTTCCAGAAGAGTCCAGATTTGTCTGAAATGGTATACAATCTCCTGCTTGAACCAGAGGTTGGAGTAGAAGACCTCCAAGGTCCCTTCCAACTCTATTATTCTATGTTCTGTGTATTAAATAGTCTTGCTGTGGTAGCACCACCAAACCAACCTCATCTAAAAAATTAACCAAGTATCAGAAGAACAATTTGGGGTTCCAACTTGAGCCAGGGTTGCTCAGGAATAAATAAAAATGAGATCCAAATAGCTGTGACGGGTTTGCCAAAGAAATGGGGTACCAAGATACATTTTTATAGGGAAGCTTTTTCTTGGTGTGGAAGTATCCACATGGGTTCTAGGGCAGGGGTGAAATGCTCCCGGTTCGGACCGGATCGCAATTCCGCTAGGAGACCTAATTTTATGAACTTAATCTGTATTTACAGACCTTACCCTTTGATATGAGGATTAAAGGTAAAAGTAAAGGTTCTCCTTGCACATATGTGCTAGTTGTTCCCGACTCTAGGGGGCGATGCTCATCTCCGTTTCAAAGCCGAAGGGTCAGCGCTGTCCGAAGATGTCTCCGTGGTCATGTGGCCGGTAGACTAAACACCAAAGGCACACGGAACACTGTTACCTTCCCACCAAAGGTGGTCCCTATTTTTCTACTTGCATTTTTTATGTGCTTTCGAACTGCTAGGTTGGCAGAAGCTGGGACAAATAACGGGAGCTCACCCCATTACGTGGCACTCGGGCTTCGAACCGCTGAACTGCCGACATTTAGATCGACAAGCTCAGCGTCTTACCCACTAAACCACGGCATCCCTAATTAGATCCGGGTAATTTATTTGAGGAGGTTTGAGTAAAAGTTTTTACCCCTGTTTGCTATTTTTACTTGATTAACTTAGTTTCCGCTTGACAGTCAATCATCTAGTGGAGACAGTGATTCTCAGTCTACTGTTAATGTTTTAAGAGAAGATGGAACCGTATAAAGAATAAAATGTATTTTGATATAAAACTTCTTACACAAGGTTAGTGTCAGGTTATAGGCTAATCCTGGGGGGATAAAACAAACAAACAAAAAAACCCACCACCCTCTAACTTATTGTTGCCAAGGAAACTATATTGATATGCCCATGTAAATTTTTGAAATCAGCATTTGAAAATCTTCCAGAAAATACCCAGAAGCAAACTGCCACGGAGTCTTCAACCTTTTAATTAAGCAACTTTGCAATCTATTGGAAAGGTCTTGCACTATTTTTTTAAAAAAATTCTCATCTTGATGTTATTTTTAATAATAAAAAAAAACCTCGACACCATTACTACTAATAGCAATACTAATTACTTCGCACACTGTGCTGGGAATCAAAACTTATATTAATGGGCAGCATATGCATTAGGTAAATAAATAGTATTTATGGTTACTGTTGCACAGGGGTGGTATTCACTTACTTTCCCCTACCGGTTCACAAATGTGAGCGCATCCGTCTGCGCATGCGCCCGGTCTTAAAAATGTGCCTAAATAGGATGGCATAGAGCCAAGGTGGGTATTCAGTTCGAACCGGCTGAAGACCATTTCTGCTGTTGTAAGTTCTAGAGTATGTAGGTGTTACACAGATTAGTGATCTTCAGCTCACAATCAGGAAGACAAAGAGAAACAAGTTCCTGTGGTCTGCAATTTTTTCCCCTCTTGGAAATCCATTCCTACTCCCACACCATTCAAAGGGTGTTCATCCCAAATTGTATAGCTCAAAGTCTGTAGACTTTTGCAGACTACAGGAACCAGGAGTCTTATTCAGGTGACCCTGAGGACACAGATAAACCTCCAAGTGCTTCAACCACCCTCTAAAAGGAGGCAAATTTCCAGCTGTCTGCAAGGAGTATCAATCCTTCCATTCCGCACAGTGGTGGGTTCCTCCCGGTTCGGTCCGGTTCGGCCAAGCCGGTAGCAGTGATGATATGACGTCACCGAACCGGTTCTCCACCCCGCCCTCCCACCCCCCCCACGTTATTCTTACCTTTTATTTGGTCCCACCCCCAATCTATTGCTGCCTCCTGAGTCCCAGATGATGACTAGAGGGAAAAAAAAACTGTTTAAACTCTTGCCGCGGGGCTGCAAAGGGCCGTCCTACAGCTGATCAGTGTTAAAAGCAAACAAATGAGTCGGGTCGTAAGTGCGAGGACTGGTCGTAAGTGCGAGGACCTTCCAGAAATGACTCTGACCAGCTAGCCACGCCCACCCAGTCACATGACCTCCAAGCCACACCCACAAAATAAGCCACACCCACAGAACCAGTAGTAAAAAAATTTAGAACCCACCCCTGATTCCGCACTATCCTGTCAGAGCTGAAGAAGCTTCTTGGAGGAGAAGCGAAAAGTCTCCAAAAGAAAAAAATAAAGCAAGGAAGTCCAGTTACCTCCTGAAAAAGCATATTTGGGACAACCATGACCTGGATGATTGAGGATCTCTACAGACTTTTAGTACTGCAGGCTAATTCTGCGGACTGCTAGTAGTTCGATTCTGTATGGCTCAAGGTTGACTCAGCCTTCCATCCTTCCGAGGTGAGTAAAATGAAGACCCAGATTGTTGGGTGGGCAATACGCTGATTCTGTAAACCACTTAGAGAGAGCTGTAAAGCACCGTGAAGCACTATATAAGTGCTATTGCTATTATGCTAATATCTAGTCCACTGAGTTTCAGATATATTAACAAAACCAAACATCTCCTTCAGGTAGTATCCTGGGATACCATTGTTTTCTACTTGCAGTTACTAGGTAAAGAGAAATATCTCCACGACATATTTATATGTTCATTTTTAAAGTCTTCCAGTATTTTTTTTTTTAAATATCATGAAAAACAAGCCAATCTGAAGGAAATATGTATCTAAACAATATTACCCTTACAGAAGTAGCTGTTAAAAATGTCCTTCCTGTCAATGACTACTTCAGCTTCAACCACAACAATATTCGAGCACACAATAGGTACAAACTCAAGGTAAACCGTTCCATACTCGATTGCAGAAAATACGACTTCAGTAACAGAGTGGTCAATGCCCGGAATGCACTATCTGACTCTGTAGTTTCTTCCCCAAACCCCCAAAACTTTAACCTTAAACTGTCTACTATTGACCTCACCCCCTTCCTAAGAGGTCTGTAAGGGGTGTGCATAAGTGCACCAGTATACCTACCGTCCTTGTCCTAATATTCCTTTCACATTCCTCAAATAGTTCCGTCATTGTAAAATCAAACTCCATCAACAGACTCCTGCAGGTAAATAGCTTGTACTTTATATAAATTATATTATATTATACTATAAATAAATATAAGAATGCCATCAACAGAATGTTTAACTCTTTTTCATTTGAGCAGGAAGATTAAAAAAAAAAAAGTAGAATCAATAAGAGAGGGGAAATATTTTTTTTACTTTATTTTATTTCCCTTTCTTATTTCTCATCCTTGCAACTTTAGTAGTTTATTATTGCTTAACTTATTGATAGTTTCTTCATTCACACCTTCAAACTTTCTCTGGACATTTCATTTATTGTTGCTTTCATTCGGTAATACCTCTCTGTCACCTCTGTTTTGTAGACTATGTAATGTCCTTTCTCCAATTATGTTGCCTTTGCTGAAAATTGATGATAGTTATAAATATGACATCCTGTTTTTTTCACCAAATCTAACATTTTTTAACGACCCTGAAATCCAGGGGTGAAATCCAGCAAGTTCAGACAGGTTCTGGAGAACCGGTAGCAGAAATTTTGAGTAGTTTGGAGAACTGGTAGCGGAAATTTTGAGTAGTTCGGAGAACTGGCAAATGCCACCTCTGGCTGGCCCCAGAGTGGGGTGGGAATGGAGATTTTGCAGTATCCTTCACCTGGAGCGGGGTGGAAATGGAGATTTTGCAGTATCCTTCCCCTGCCACGCCCATCAAGCCACAACCACCAAGCCAAACCATGCCCACCAAGCCATGCCCACAGAACCGGTAGTAAAATTATTTGGATTTCACCACTGCTGTAATCCCTTGCCTCGGGGTGGAGTCAGGGTGACTGAATGTAGCTGAGTATTTGCTAGCCATATGCCCTTCCTGACACCTATGTGGAGCTCACAGCAGATATTTTCTCTTTGCACCCAGAGACAGAAATATCTGCTGCTACCTAGGATTGAACTCACAGTCTCTACTGAGTTGGATCATAGGTAGCGGCAAGAGCTCTACCTCTAGGCCACTAAATCTTTCACCAAATCTAACATTAAGGTTAGGAATAAAAGTATGTATGGTTAAGTCAGTTTTATACATTTATCCTGTTTTCAACACAGATTTCTGGCTGATCACAGATTGCTGCAATAAAACGTCACATGTGACAATCTTCAGGATTAGTGAAACATTTGTATTCTACAGCCAGGATCCCTATAACCTGGGACAAATTAAAGCATGATCAGTGATTTTTAAAGAAGTACTCCAGGTAGTACTATTATTTCACATACAGTAGGTTGCATTAAAACAAGGCTGGAAGAGTAATAGACACCCACCATCTATCTCAGGGGTGTCAAACTCAATTTCATTGAAGCCCGCATCAGAATTGTGTTTGACCTCAGAAGGCGGGTGGTGGGCATGGCCAGGGTGGGTGTGGCCATCACTCCTGTCGGGAGCACCTGTGGCGGCCCGAGCACTCTGCCAGCTCCCGAGCTCCGTTTTCAACTGCCATGGCCTCCTGCAACCCTCTGCCAGTGAAAATGGAGCTTGGGTGCCTGTTTTCACTGGCAGAAGCACTGTGGGCCAGTCCTTTGCTGTTTTCAGGGTGGCCTCATGGACCAGATCTAACTACCCCATGGGGCAGATCCGGCCCTCCGGACTTGAGTTTGAGACCCCTGATCTATCTGTACTATCTATAAAAAGGGATTTGTTCTGTCCCCGTCTCACACACGCACACAAACAGATAGCCAGAGGTTAAATAAAACTGGCAGACAACAAATTCTTTTGATAAGAGGATTGGCAGCAACCCAGTAGCTGCTTGCCAAGAACTTTACTCATAGAGGGAGGGGGTGTTCCTCCGTCAGATAAACCCAAACAAGATACACACAGTTCAAGAATTGTCAAGTCCAGTCCATAATTAAATCCAAGGCAGATAACGTTGTTGCAAAGATACAATGTGACTCGCTAGTAGTTAGTTTTGTCCGTCACAGAGTCTGAATGGCCACCTCACCCCCTTTTATCCCCTGTGGGGTGTGGTCCAGTGACTCAGCTTAATCTCTGGCACGCCTCCTTTTCTGCTGTGTGTGCTTGTCTCTCCGACGCTGACATGGATCCAGCCAAGACTTATCTCCGTCACTGTCCGACTGTGAGGAGATACCTGGTTCCTGGCCAATCTCTTCTCCTTCGGGAGACACCTGAGGCATTGCCAGAGAGGAGGGTCCTGGAGAGGGAGGCCTGGCCAACACCACTCCTTCATGTTTGGAGCCTTCTCCCTCCGATAAGTCGGCCTCGGGGGTTGGAGTCACAACAGGATTGTCAAAAAGAAACTCCACTAGTTCAGTTTCCCCTCTGTACCACTTTCTGGATAGCATGGCATCAGCTGATGCCCCACAAAGAGCTCAAAAGAGCATTGGGCCCACTATTATTGATTTCCTCACCTTGGTGGCGTGCCTGGCCTCCCATTTATAAAATTATCATTTTGCTAAAGCTGGAGCGTAATTCACTTTTTGGCTCACAAAGCCCCTTGCGCTTTTGTGTTTCCAAATGTAACTGTGTTACTGGGTTAGCTGTGTAATCATTGGATACTTCCACGTTTACTGCAATTAATGTTATTAAAAGGGGTTTTTTTTAGCTCCTACAGCTGTGACCCATTTGGTGAGTGCTTGTATTTACAATGGTTCCTTGTTTAGCCTGTTCCATGGCAACATATCCAACAAGGTAGAGATGAGCCAGCAATAAAATTGTTGTTTCGTTATTGAAATGGACATGCTGGAAATTATCAATGTAAACATGAGCAAATGGAGCAGAGAAAACAGAAGTTGTTCACCTTAGTTGGATAGCTTACAGTAGTGGCCCAAATTGTGGACACCTTTTGGGAAAAGTGTATTGTTTGATGGCTAATAACATCACTTTTTTTTGGAGTTTCAAGATAATCCTATTCCACTGCTGGAATGGCTTGGGAATAGCCCAGACCTTAACCCAATTGAAAATCTATGGAGCCGACTAAAGAAACTTGTTAGTCAGAAGCGACCCAGCAATAAAACCCAGTTAATAGAAGCCATCATTCAATCTTGGTTTCACGTTAGAACAGCTGCAGAACTAAAAGACTTGGTTCACTCCATGGGAAGACGTTGTAAGGGCGTCATTCATGCTAAAGGTTACCCCAACTAAGTATTAACTGACATGGTGATCATTTTTGTCTATCTCGTTTTTTATGGTAATCATTTTTGTGTATCTCATTTTTTTCTACATGTTTCACTTTTCTTCTTTATTCTGTAACTGCTATTCTAGTAGCAAATCCTTCATAAAAGTTATTGAATTGCATTCTTGATTAAATTACCTTTCCATTGATATATAATTTTATGGTACTACTCCAAAAAAAAAAAAAAAAAAAAAAAGTGGTATTATTAGCTAGTTTTAGAAAATACACTTTTCCCAAAAGGTTTCCACAATTTTGGCCACTATTTTATAGTCACCAACAGTTGACCGAAGATGTTTGTTCTGTAGATGTGATAAGACATCTACAAGACTGTGTAGCTAAGGCATCTATCATTGTCTTCTTTCCTTGAAGATAGTTAAGAGGTCCTTGCTTGCCACAACTCATACTGCATTCTATCATTAGAATCCTTCATGGCCTCCTGTAATTCTCCCATCTTCTTAAATTGGTTGACTCAGACTTTAGATAGCTACATTCTCTCCTCACACATTAGAAACAACAAGGATGCCAACCCTGATCAGAAAGCAACCCTAACAACAACAACAACAACAACAACAACAACAACAACAACAACAACAACAACAAATTAAGGAATCAAACACTCATACTCAACAAGATTGTATTCAACTTCCAGTTATCAATTCTGTTGTTCCAGTTGTCAACTCTCAAGGCATCTGTCAGAACCTTGACATCAGTAACAAGTATTGTCAGAAGGATCTCACACTACTCTGAAAAGAGAATAACAATCTTTGTTTGGGTTCATGTTTCTCCTTTTCATTCTCCCACGCTATCCCAAATATGAGTGGAGGGCAATTATCTTTTCTTAGTGTAGGAAATGTCATTCCCTATGTGATGGCAAATCAATACTTGGGGTGGTCTATACCCCAAATGGACAACTCATTGATTAAAAACTAGCTGTCAGAAAGGCTTATGAAGGCTTGTCAAGACATTCAACACAAATAAAGAAATGTGTGAGGAGGAGGAGGAGGAAGGAGAAGGAGAAGACGAGGAGGAAGGAGGAGGAGGAGAAGAGGAGGAGGAGGAGGAAGAAGGAGAAGGAGAAGGAGAAGGAGAAGAGGAGGAGAAGGAGGAGGAGGAGAAGAGGAGGAGGAGGAGGAAGAAGGAGAAGGAGAAGGAAAAGGAGAAGAAGAGGAGGAAGAAAAAGGAGGAGAAGGAAAAAGGAGGAAGAGGAGAGGAGAAGAAGAAGAGGAGGAGGAAGAAGGAGAAGGAGAAGAGGAGGAGGAGGAAGGAGAAGGAGAAGAGGAGAAGAAGGAGGAAGAGGAAATGGAAGGAGAAGGAAAAGGAGAAGAAGAGGAGGAAGAAAAAGGAGGAGGAAAAAGGAGGAGGAGGAGAGGAGAAGAAGAGGAGAAGGAGGAAGGAGAAGGAGGAGGAAGGAGGAAGGAGAAGGAGAAGAGGAGGAGGAGGAGGAAGGAGAAGGAGAAGAGGAGGAGAAGAAGAAGGAAGAGGAAATGGAAGAAGGAAAAGGAGAAGAAGAGGAGGAAGAAAAAGGAGGAGGAAAAAGGAGGAGGAGGAGAGGAGAAGAAGAGGAGGAGGAGGAGGAGGAAGGAGAAGAAGGAGGAAGGAGGAAGGAGAAGGAGAAGAGGAGGAGGAGGAGTTGCAATGCTTGAAAAAATAAGGTGTTTTTTTTTTCTTCCATGGAGGCTAAATATTTAAATAGACATTTAAAATGGCAGCAAAACATACACACACACACACACACACAGACACACAGAGAGAGAGAGAGAGAGAGGGGGGGAGAGAGAGAGGGAGAGAGAGAGAGAGTCCACGAAATGTTGTAGATTAGGGGCGAACCTACAAACCGAAAAGGGAAAGTAGTCTCGGGACAGAAGTGGGGATCTGCAGAAATATCTAAAGTAGGATCAAAATAATTTCTCTTTCCTCAGAAGAATGAAGGAAACCAAATGGCGCTGCGTCCAAACCAACATTTCCCATGAGAACTTTTCCTAATGAGGCATCAGATCTGAGACGGTGCACTATGGTGGAGATTTTTACCGGCTGAACTTTCAGAAAAGGGCATGTTTTTTCACACTTAGACCAGTTGCTCTAAAAATAAAATAAAATAAACAGCCTTGGATCCTACCGTTCCCTGAATTGTCTTATTGTGAAAACAATCCCCCTGTAAGGAAAGTACCAGCTGTGCTTTACCAAACCTTGCTGAATGCAGTGGCAAAAGAAGGCCACACAACTTTTCTCTCAGTTCCTCCTTTTGTGCTCCAGACAGTAGCAAAGAAAGCGAAGTCAGGGCTTAACCTCTTTCAAAGGATCAGACTTTTCCGTAATTGCCTGAAGTATCCTGACTGACTCTGACTGGTTTTGTTCTTTTTACTGCCCTTGAAAGATCTGTTGTTGTTTTTTTTTCCTTTGACTATTTTCCTTCACTGGTACGTAGCCCCTACACAGGTATTGTTAGGATGTGGTTTGAGCCTAACAAGTTGTCCAGGCAATATATGTGTACTGTAACTTTAATCCGTAAATGTATTATGTGACTTTATTTATTTATTCATTCATTCATTCATTCATTCATTCATTCATTCATTCATTCATTCATTTATTTATTTATTTATTTATTTATTTATTTTCAATTTATATACCGCCCTTCTCCCTGAGGACTCAGGGCGGTGCACAGCCAGAATTAAAAACATGAAATACAAATATTAAAAAACAATTAAAATCTATATAAATTTGGCCCAAAAATTTAAAAAACCACAAACCAATTAAACATTTAAAAAATTTTTTAAAAATTTAAAACATTTCTTCCTAAGCCAGCCCGGCTTGCTGGAAAAAGTGGGTTTTAAGGGCACGGCGGAAGGCGCTGAGGTCTTGGATTCTCCTTATCTCTGGGGGCAGCTGATTCCATAGGGTGGGTGCCCCCACAGAGAAGGCCCTCCCCCTGGGGGTCACCAGCCTACATTGTTTGGCTGATGGCACCCTGAGGAGGCCCTCTCTGTGGGAGCGCACGGGTAGCTGGGAGGTCGTCGGTAGCAGCAGGCGGTCTCGAAGATAGCTAGGCCCTATGCCATGGAGCGCTTTAAAGGTGATGACCAACACCTTGAAGCGCACCCGGAAGACCACTGGGAGCCAGTGCAGCTCGCGCAGGAGCAGTGTTACATGGGAAAACTTTAAAGTTTTCTTCCTGCTATATTGTAATGCTGAGTCATGCTGTAGTTAGGTAATGACTGGTTGTGAGAGTATTTAAGCAAGGTATTGTAACGTGTTCAGTTGCTGCTATGATATGCTGCCATTGTGTACGAAGCTGATGTGATATGCTACCAGAGTATGATAAGCTACCATAGTGTGTGGAGTTGCTATCCATTGTGCTATCATCGTTGGATGGATTTGCTATCATCGTGGTTTGTGAACCAGAGTGGGTTTGTTATTCTAACCAACTACTGTTTGTGTGGTAGGAAGATATCTGTAACTACTGGACTGATTTAACTGGCAAAGACTTGGAATTTGTTTAAAGACTATGAGACTGTTTTTCTACTATAAAGTAAGCTTTTGATAAACCAGTTTGCATAACTCTTATTCATTGCTCTCAGCAACGTTTCCTTGTGCATTTACTCTGTTGGTTGGTAACACAACACCAATATCCTTAACAGGTATTCTAATAGATAGAGAGCAAAGAAGGGATGCGATAGGTTCCCTACTCAATGCTTAAAGCATTGCAAAACAGGGCAAGCTGTGTGGTTGTTTACAATTGCACAGAGGAAAAACATAAGCAACGCACAGACCGATGTAACACAC
>NW_027256888.1:7294131-7426631 GCF_029215685.1 Pituophis catenifer annectens
GATTGTAATTGATATGTTTTAAATTATGGGCCAAATTTCATTTAATTAGTTTTAATAATTATTTTAACTTTTGCATACAAATGTTTTTATTTTTGGCCGTTCACCACCCTGAGTCCGAAAGGAGAAGGGCGGTATACAAATTTAATAAATAAATAAATAAATAAATAAATAAATAAATAAATAAATAAATAAATAAATAAATAAATAGACCCTTGGACTGTGATCTGATTGGACCATGTGATGGACTGCATGGACAGGAGAAAGAAAATGTTACTTTTAACTGGGGGAAAACCCAACGGGAGTTTAGAGTTGGGTTTCCCCCAGGTGTGCCAATATGACATGCCTAATAAATCTGGGCTTTGAGGAACATGCCTGTCTTGGAGTTCTGATTCTGTTGGGTGTATTACTCGGAACCCTGACAACTGATCAATATGATCGATATGGAAGAACATATCCACCATTGCATCCAGATTTTGCTTTTCTCCTATTTGCATTTAAGAGAGCAATAGCAATAGCACTTAGACTTATATACCACTTCACAGTGCTTTACATCCATCTTGAAGCAGTTTACAGAGTCAGCCTGTTGCCCCCAACAATCTGGGTCCTCATTTTACCCACCTCGGAAGGATGGAAGGCTGAGTCAACCTTGAGTCTGGTGAGATTCAATCCGCCAAACTGCTGGGGCAGCCAGTGATCAGCAGAAGTCGCCTGCAGTACTGCACTCTAACCACTGCGCCACCGTGGCTCAAAGCAAGATTTGCATCAGAAGTCCAACATTCCAAAAATAAATACTTTCTAATTAACAAATATTTTGATTTTACGTACCAACACTGACGGTGCCTTTTGTTGCCTCAACGACGCATATCTAGAACGTTTCTTCAAGGATTCCCTCTTGTTTTTTTTAAACTTGAAATTCGAATTTCCCAATAAATAACAATGCATAGTACATATGCGCATTGTTGTTTTGGTTGTTGTTCTTCCTAGGAAAAAAAAGAAATCTATAAATGTTCACCGGAGACCTTTTAAATCTTGCAATACAGTCTCCTCTGTGAGCTTGTTAAAAGAAAATAAACAGTTCCAATGTACTAATTCAGTGTAGCTGCTGAACTATAAAAACAAAAGAAAGATGAGTAAGGGAAAGAAAAACAAATGCAAGCTGTTTAAAACACAAAAATAAACTCAGAGTAGAATGCACATGTCACACATGTAGGGAAAAAATATTGTGATGTTAATAGATTAACAGAGGAAAGTCAACAATGGATGGAGACTGATCAAGGAGAGATTCAGTGGTGGGATTCAGCCGGTTCGTTCCACTTCGGGAGAACCGGTTGTTAATTTTCTGAGCAGTTTGGTGAACTGGTTGCTGGAAGAAATTGTTAGGGCAGAGAACCGGTTGTTAAATTATTTGAATCCCACCACTGGAGAGATTCAACCTAGAAATGAGACATTTTCTGAGAGTGAGAGCAATCAACCAATGGCACGGCTTTCCTTCAGAAGTTGTGGGAGCTTCATCACTGGAGGCTTTCGAGAAGAGATCGGACAGCCACTTGTCAGAAATTTACTGAAAGTGAAAACAATTAGTAAGTCATTCCAACCCTGGAAGTTTTTAAGAAGAGATTGGACAACTATTTACCTGAAATGGTATAGGGTTTCCTGCCTGAGCAGTGGATTTGACTAGAAGACCTCCAATGCCCCTTCCAACTCTGTTGTTCCATCAGTCTCCAACCTTGATCTAAAACAGGGATCAACAACCCACAGCTCTGGAGCCACATGTGGCTCTTTCATCCCTCTGCTGCGGCTCCCTGTCGCTCAAAATATGCATTACAACTGCCAATGTGTGATACCCACCGGCACACAATTTATTGAGCTTTTTGACCTCCGGGAGGCCAACCATGGATAAATCCAAGAAAAGAAAAAAGTTTCAGAAGAAAACAGAATGTTTAATTCAACTACTTATGCTAGTTTTGTGGCCGCCCAGGAAATAGTCAGGCACAGGAAGGGTTTTGTGGCTCCCGGTGTTTTCTTTTCTGTGGGAAACGGGTCCAAATGGCTCTTTGAGTGTTTAAGGTTGCCGACCCCTGATATAAAAGAATTGGTTGATTGGGAAAATTTTCCAACAGTGACAATCTTCTCCTGCCGCCATCCTCCTCCACCTCCTCCTTCTGCCAGTACAAATTTGAGCTCGTCTTGTTGCAGAGTTGTTCACAAGACACAGGGGAAAAAAAAAAACGAGATCAATTTTGTAAAATTGTCCTTCTTGGAAGATACCTGTCCTGAAAATAGAGGGAACCAGTTTGCATTGAAATTTACTGTGAGTTTTTGCCTTAGGAAATAAAAAAAAAATATGAATTTGAAAGATTCCATCTACATTTTGAATAACGTTTGAAAGAGGAGAATTGCATCAAGCAAGGACATTCCGAACAATGCCATTTATTGTGTGTTCTGAATGTCCTATAAAGGAACGAGCCACTTTAAAAAAATAATAATAAAAATCTGCTCAGTGATATTTCTTCAGTTGAATATTGCATGATTCTGATGTTGCTTGAATTCAGATAAAATGTGATTTCTAATCCTTAAAATGAGGTTATTATAGAGAGTGCAGCCGAATGTTGAAATAGCTGTCCATCTGCATTAGAAAACTGTTTTCTGTCCCCAAGATTTCAGCAAGTGAAACTGACAACTGTTCTTTTAGTCTCGCCAATTTCTTGTCACTCAGGAATCTTTCTCTATTTGACATTAGTTGCCAATCAGTATGTCAAAAAAATATACATTTCTATCAGACATTATATTTTCCATTATTGTCAAATATGTCCAAGGAATCGGGTCCCAGTCATTCCCAGGAGTTACAATGGCATTGTTTCTATGGCTTAAAATTATAAATAATGCATAATTTATAATATTAATTAATAAATAATTTTCCAGGGAGATTTGGTCAATTGTGGGGTTTTTCCCCCAAGCATTTGAACTTGATTGTCCCAAAAAAAGTGCTTTTTTTTAAAAGGCAACTGGACTTTGATTTTCCTTGAAGAAAATTTGCAAGATGGTTCTTGCAGTCATCTGGTTGTTAGCACTCTTTCTGAGAATCATTGACGCTACTTGGAGGTTTATTTGTGCTCTCAAAACATAAATCTTTCTTTTCTTTTTTTAAAAATAAATTTTTATTCATAAACATTTTTGAAAAACAGTGCATTGTCAGAGAATACCATTTACAAATAAGAAAAGGAAAGTTAATAGTAAATATTAACACAGAGACTCAATGTTTTGTTTAATTATCATTTCCACCCAGCTATGTATTTTCTTCCAATATTTTCTTGTTTTACTGCACGTCCACCACATGTGATAGTAGATACCTGGGGTTTGATTGCATTTCCAGCATTTAACAGACAAATTACTAAACATTTTTGCCAATCTTGCAGGTGGTAAGTGCCACCTGTAGAACATTTTATAGAGGTCTCAAAATATAAATCTTTCTATCCTCCACCATTCAGTCAGAACTGAAGAAGCTTCTTGGATGAGAAGCATAACCTCTTCAAGGAAAAACAAAGTCCAGCTGCCTTTTGAAAAAGCACCGTTGGGACAACCATGGCTTGGATGACTGAGAATCTCCATAGATGTTTGAGCCTGATATGGAGAATATATAGACACCAAGATCTGGGGGGAAAAAATAACAACCCATGAAAGCAGATTGACCATCTTAAAAGCGCCATCTTGTGGATTATATGATTTATATATACTACAGAGAGGCCTGTAAGTTGAGTCATGACAAGTAGACGTCTTCTTTTTTTCGGTTTGAAACATTTTGGTGCTTTTCCAAGTAGCTTCTTCAGACAGTGAAATATTTTAAACCAAAAAGAAAAGGGAGTCCAGTTGCCATGACTCAACCTCCAGACAACTTTACTGGATGCCTGAGAATCGTCATCAACATTACAGAGCAGTGATTATTTCCACCTTTAGGATAGCTGATTGTGAATATCTGGGTGCAGCCAATTGAAAGTTGGGCGAACGGTGCATTTGTGGATTATAAGGAATAGTAAGAAGATGAGAGTGCAATTTCAGACCTGTATGAACCATGGACACTCTGTTATAGCAATATTAGATGGGCTGTTGCGAAGAGGAGGGGGGGGTCAACCTATTTTCTAAAGTACCTGAAGGCCAGACAGGAAACAATGTATGGAAATTAATCAAGGAGGGAACCAACCTAGACCTAAGGAAAAAATTCCTGACAGTGAGAAGAACAATGAATCATCAGAAGAACTTGCCTTCAGAAGCTATAGGTGCAGGGTTGAAATCCAGCAGGTTCTGACAGGTTCGGGAGAACTGGTAGTGGAAATTTTGAGCAGTTCAGAGAACTCACAAATACCACCTCTGGCTGGCCCCAGAGTGGGGTGGGAATGGAGATTTTGCAGTATCCTTCCCCTGCCATGCTCACCAAGCCACGCCCACCAAGCCACACCATGCCCACCAAGCCACACCATGCCCACCAAGCCACGCCCACAGAACCGATAGTAAAAAAAATTGGATTACACCACTGTATAAGTGACCTATCACTGCAGGCTTTCAAGAAGAGACTGGACAGTTCACTTGTCAGGAATGGTACAGGCTCTCCTGCTTGAGCAGGGGGTTGGACAAGATGACCTCTAAGGTACCTTCCAGCTCTGTTATTCTGTTACATTGGATTGGAGGCGCCAACTGTGAAAGAGCTGTTGCAGTTTTGCTAACTTGCAATATCTCAGAATTGTAAACCTGAAACTTTTGACATTATTTTTCCTGTTCTCATTTTTTTCTTATTTTATATTCTATTAGCTGATAACCCAGTGTTGCCCGGATATTTATTTATCCCAATCCTATATTAGACAGGAATAATTGTTGAAAATGTCCGGACCAAATGTAATTTCTAATGTTGGATTTTCCCCCTTTACCAGAGGGAGCCCCCTTGTGGAGTACTGTGAAGCCGTGACTGTGGCAACTCCACTGTGCTCTACAGTAGAAGCCATTTTAAGGCACAACAGGCTGTATCTTAACAGAACACACACCCCGAGGGGTGTTAGGGGTGTCTTACACACACAGTATTTTTTTCCAGAGAGTAAGTCATGTGTGTATCAGGTTTGGTTGAAATTGCTCGAGGCGTTCCAGAGTTATGCTGGAACATACATACACACACCCACAGCCATTTTTATATATATAGATTTTGTGACTTTCATGAAAGGGAATCAAAACTTCTTGGTGATGGGTTTAGATCTACTTTTAACATTGGCCAACATCATAGATTTTGTTTCTGTTTGAAACTTGCATGATTTTTATCCTAATATTTCAAATAAGCAGTGTTAGAAAGAGACCTTTAGGTACCACATCTAAATGCTTGGTCACTGGGGAAACTGATTATGGTCGCACACAGTGGAGTTTGTCAGTGGAAGGGCTCAAAATGATACAAGCAGTGTAACACAACACTACAATACAAGGCCACCCTTTTCCACACACTTCATGACATTCGTTGCATGGATGCTGGAAACAAAGACCTACCTTTGTAAGATTGATCAAAACTTTACAGCTTTCCAGATTTCTAGGAAAAAATTGTATACCACAAAGGGGAAAAAAAAAGCTAAAAACTTTTTGCTAAATCATTTATATTCACCTTGGATCCAAAACACACTGTTGCTGAGATCCAGAGTCAAAGAATAAACAGCTAGCTTTAACAGTAACTGAGATATCAATATTGCACTGTTTGAACAAGGACGGCTCAAAAATACCAGCCAAGAAAGTGAGTTTTCCACAGTCAGGTGGGGGGAAAACACAGTCCAAAGTGATAGAAGTAGATATTTGACCTTGGTTTTTTTTTTATTGTTATTATTATTATGTTCCTTTAAAATAAAATAAGACTCCAGCAGGATCATTCTTTTGTCATTTTGTGAATATTAGTCTTTCAAATCCCTTACAGCCCCTGATAATGATAAGCCTCACTCAAGAGCTGAAGAATTTCTGATGCTCCTAGATATTCTTACAAGAAATTGCAATTTCAATGTACCATATTTTTCAGAGTATAAGACACACTTTTTCCCCCCAAAAGAGGGTGAAAATTTGGGTGCATCTTATACACCGAATGTAGCCAAAAACGTGAGGCATGGAGGAGGCAATGGTCTGTGGCAATCCCTGCAGCTGATTGGGGTATTCTGGGAGGCTGATCCACCCACCAATCAGCTGCTCATACTGGATCAGGCTGCAATAATGTGCTGAAGCTGACCTGGCTGTTTGCTATTTGCTGCAAGGACTGTCAGTGTTTGCAGCAGCAATCACATCCAGAAAGCACACACAAGAAACTGATTCAGCAGGATTCAATAACTTCTCTTTATATATAATATAAATATACAATACCAAAAGCTGGTATTCCAATACAAGCAAAACACAAGCAGAGGAGAGGAGTTTCAGTTTCATTTTTAGTTTCAGAGATCAGCACAGCATGCAGCTTTAGAACAGTTTACCTCAGCCACGCCCAGGCTCCTTGCTGTCTCCTTCCTTGTTGCTCACACAGCAAATACTGCTTCAGTTTCCAAACAGCCCTCAACTCTCTTATATACTGACAGGATGCTAGCCAGAAGAATACTGATGGATGCTGGTAGGCAGAGGCAGATTTTTTTTTTTTCTTATTTTCCTCCCCAAAAACTAAGGTGCATCTTATATGCCAAAAAATGTCCAAATGCTGGCTGGAGAATTTGAAGACATGATTTGCATACTGCTGTATTCTACATATTGCAAAGTTTCAGGGATTTCTGCCCAGCTGCCCACTCTGCGGTGCCTATCAGCTGGACTAAAAAACAACAAATAAAGGTAGGTATAACATGGGGGCGAGCAGGAGAGCCCAGCTCACAGTCATAGAGAACCGGTTTGCTGATGTCACAACATCACCACTACCGGCTCGCCCAAACCGGCCCAAACCGGGAGCAACCCACCACTGACCAGATGGATATTTCTTCCAACACAATGCAAGAGCCCCACCCTTGGAAACTCAACTTTGCAATGAATGTTCCTTCCCTGCCAGTCCAAGTTGTCTTTTTAACCCCTTCCTCAAAGAAATAAGATATCTCAGCCTAAAATCTCGCTATCTTTTGCAACCTTCAGAGGGTTTCAGACAGCCGAAGCCTTGTTTTCAAAACTCTCTATAACCCTGGAAACATACAAAAAATAAAATAAAATTATGCCCGCTGAGGACAAACTATTTCCTTTTCAAAAGACCTACAAATAGATCTTCAAATAGCTCCGACTTAGCCAAAGGAAAAGAATCTAACAAAAGTACACATTGCAAACATTTTCTTTTCATACCAGGCTAAAATTTAGAAGCTTTTGAATACCTCTTTATTATTTCCTGTGCAGTTTGGTTCACTACAATAGCTGGAGTTTGGCGTTCGGCGTTGTTTTTAAGTTATGGTTGCCCCAGAAACACTAGATAGGCTGCTGAATTTACTTTCCTGTGGCTCCAACTTCCATTTCTTTTTTTTTCTGATTCAGACACGTTGAAAGGGAACCTCAAAGTTGGACAAGAAAATAGTCTTGTGTGCACCACTTTGGCTCTTTGCTTGAGCAAATAATATGTAGTTGAGGCTTGTTTGTGTGCTTCCCTGCAGATGGAAATCTGCTATTCCAATCTCTCTCAGTTCAGGATACATTTTCCATTTTAAGGGAAATGACATTCATTTTCTTATGAAGTTCTTATTTTCTTCTACGGTAGCATTCACAAACATTAGATAAATCCCGTTTAAATATCATCTGTTGGCTTGAAAGGATGAAAGAACTAGATTTCCAAGCTTATGCTCCAAACCCATCTTATCAAAATCTCTGATTAATTCTCTCTTTATTTTATTTTATTATTATTATTTTGCAAAATTCCGTTCTTACTGTCAGTCCTCCCACTTGGTTCATGCAGCAAATAAAGACACTGGGACATTTCCATTTCTGAGAGTATACTGTAATTTACTGAGGCAACATGGATACGGAAGCAGCAAAGCCAATTTTAACGTTTTCACGCGCAAATAGCATACTTAAATGTTCCCCTTTGTCCCTGGCCCTCCCTTTGTCATTTTATTCCATTCAATCATTATGGTCAGTTCAGGTCAGGTTGTTTGGGTAACAGACTGTCTGCCTAGCAGATTTTTGACAGAGGTGACCTTGGTTCTCAGGCTCTGAGCTTTGCATTTGTTTCCTCCCCCCACCCCTTGTGCCTCTCCTGCATTCCAATCTATTCCCTCCCCCTGTTGCTTCTTGTCTGGCTATGAGTGGGGCTTGTAAAGTGAGACCCATCTCAGCCATGACACCTACTTTCAATGACTTATTCCTATAGCCATTTTGGTAAATTATTGGACTTCCAAATGAGGTGAGGATCCAACAAGGACTATAGCTATAAAGATTGATTGGTTGGTTGGTTATGTGCTATCAAGTCATTATTGGCTCTTAGCAACCACAAAGGTACAGTAGGTGATAGATAGATAGATAGATAGATGATGATGACAATAACAATGATGACAATAGGAGGAGGAGGAGGAGAAGGAGAGGGAGAGGGAGAGGGAGAGGGAGGGGAAGGGGAAGGGGAAGGGGAAGGAGAAGGAGAAGGAGAAGAAGAAGAGGAGGAGGAGGAGGAGGAGGAGGAGGAGGAGGAGGAGGAGGAGGAGGAGGAGGAATAGGAATAGGAAGAGGAGGAGGAGGAGAAGGGGGAGGAGGAGGGGGGAAAGATAGATAGCAATAGCACTTAGACTTATATACCACTTCACAGTGCTTTACAGCCCTCTCTAAGCAGTTTACAGAGTCAGCCTCTTGCCCCCAACAATCTGGATTCTCATTTTACCGACCTCAGAAGGATGGAAGGCTGAGTCAGCCTTGAGCCTGGTGAGATCTGAACTGCCAAATTGCAGAAATTGGCTGCGGCCATTTTGGATCGCCACCCGAGTATATGTTCGTGACCAGATTCAAAAATTATGTGAATTTTTTGGTCGGAACCCAATTTGGTGGTGGTCAGCAGTGTTCGTGACCAGAGGTTCTACTGTATTTGATTCTCCTGCAATCTTTTATTTTATTTTATTTATTTTGTCAAGCATGTATAAGATAACAGATATAAGTATAAACATGATTATGAATACATGAAATGGATATGAATAAATGGAGACATTAGGACAGGCATGGTAGGCACTATGGTGCACTTATGCACTCCCCTTACAGACCTCTTAGGAATGGGGTGAGGTCAACAGTAGACAGTTTAAGGTTAAAGTTTTGGGGGTTTGGGGATGAAACTACAGAGTCAGGTAGTGCATTCCAGGCATTGACCACTCTGTTGCTGAAGTCATATTTTCTGCAATCGAGTTTGGAGTGGTTTACCTTGAGTTTGTATCTATTGTGTGCTCGTGTATTGTTGCGGTTGAAGTTGAAGTAGTCATTGACAGGTAGGACATTGTGTTATGTCTTGCACATAACCTTCTAAGAATTCAGCCTCACATTCATTTTTGAAGTTAACTTTTCATAAAACAGGGAACAAATTTGCATTGGGATTGAACATTCCTGAAAATAATGACACTCTTTAATGTACAGATGGATTCTTAGTTATTTTTACCTTGTTAAATGAGTTTTTAATGGACACATTAAAGAAGAGAGTGTCTTACTGTTATTATTATTATTTTTTTAAGTGCTTGGTGGTTTTCTCTATAAAGTTATAAAATGATGAATTCATTATTACCGACACTTATGAACAGGCAGATGTTAGAGATAGAAAATAGATGTTACATCTTCTTCATATGGATGCTGATTAACATTCACAGGCAGAATCAATTATTATTATTTTTTTCTTAATCCACCCTTGCTGGTAGCAAGCATTCTGCTTTTTTCTAAGACATGTTAGAAATAGTTGGCATGAAAGGAACTGATGGTAAAATGATTCCCCCAACAAAGTCAAAAAGGCTCTCTAAAGTTCATGTCAATATGTAGAATGACCATCATGTCCATACGTAGTATAACTTTTCATATAGGGCTGGAAGAAATATTGGTGATCTTCTAGACCAGGGGTCGGCAACCTTAAACACTCAAAAGAGCACAAAGGTCCTAACCAGAAGCCCCCCATTCAATTCTGGAGCCGACAGGAAGTCCGGTTCCCCCACCATAGAGTCTCCTCCTAGCACAGCGTCCTTTTTCCTCTACCTGTCCTAACTGAAAGCCCTATCAATTGTGGAGCGGACAGGAAAACCCACCCCTTGCCATAGAGTCCCTTCCTGGTGCACTGTGCTTTTGCTCCCCATAACCGGAAGCTCCTCTCAAAATTGTGGTAGCGACATGGAGCCGCAGCAGAGGGATGAAAGAGCCACATGCGGCTCCAGAGCCGTGGGTTGCTGACCCCTGTTCTAGACCAGGGGTGTCAAACTCGATTTCATTGATGGCTGCATCAGGATTGTGTTTGACCTTGTACAGCCAGGGTGGGCATGGCCAACTTGACGTCACTCATGTCAGGGGCGCCTGTAGTGGCCCAAGTGCTCTGCCAGCGAAAACAGGCTCCTGAGTTCCGTGTTTGGCTGCGATGGCCTCCTGCAACCCTCTGCCAGCTAAAACAGAGCTTAGGAGGGCCGCACGCTGAGGGCCAAGTTCTGTTTTTGCTGGCAGAGGTGCTGTGGGCTGTGTTCTGTCCCCGTCTCACATACGCACACAGATAGCCAGGGGTTAAATAAAACTGGCAAACAACAAATTCTTTCGATAAGAGGATTGGCAGCAACCCAGTAGCTGCTTGCCAAGAACTTTACTCAGAGGTAGGGGTTGTTCCTCCGACAGATAAACCCAAACAAGATACACACAGTTCAAGAATTGTCAAGTCCAATCTGTATTAAATCCAAGGCAGATAACATTGTTTCAAAGATACAATGTGACTCGCTAGTAGTTAGTTTTGTCCATCACAGAGTCTGAATGGCCACCTCACCCCCTTTTATCCCCTGTGGGGTGTGGTCCAGTGACTCAGCTTAATCTCTGCCACGCCTCCTTTTCTGCTGCGTGCGCTTGTCTCTCCGACGCTGGTGTGGATCCAGCCAAGACTTATCTCCGTCACTGTCCGACTGTGATGAGATACCTGGCTCCTGGCCAATCTCTTCTCCTTTGGGAGACACCTGAGGCATTGCCAGAGAGGAGGGTCCTGAAGAGGGAGGCCTGGCCAACTCCTCTCCTTCATGTTCGGAGCCTTCTCCCTCCGATAAGTCGGCCTCAGGGGTTGGAGTCACAACAGGCTGGTCCTTCACTGTTTACAAGGCAGCCCCATGGGCCAGATCTAAATACCCCCAGGGCGGATCCGGCTCGTGGGGCTTGAGTTTGACAAACCTGTTCTAGATCAACCCTTTGCTCCGATGAGCTTTATACATCCCAGTTAAATAGTTGTCCAGTCTGTTTTTGAAAACCTCCAGTAATGGAGCATTCACAACTCCAGGAGTCAATCTATTCCATTGTTTAATGGCTCTCATTTTCAGGAAATTTCTCCTTACTTCTAGATTGGATCTCTCTTGGATAAACTTCCAACCATTATTTTCAAATAAAATACTTTTTTTTTTTTTACTTAACAAAAGCATCTTTCAATTGGCTGGTTTTGTTCTTACCGTACAGCTACTGTCAACTCAGAAGGTGGCCTGACTGAGGCCGTCTTGGAGACTCAATGGTGCTGAGGGAGAGGGAGGCGGGAATAGAGATAGCTGGGGTTTTGTAGCCAAAACAAAATAGTTTCCCCACAGGTGGCTGAAAGAGGAGGAGTGAAGTTTCCAAGCAACCGGACAGAACCTTGATTGGAACATGTGACTGATTGTTTGGGAAAGGGAGAATAACTTACTTTTAATTAGATGAAAACTGTGGGAAGCTTTAGAGATGGTTTTCACCAGTCTGTGCCAATATGATATGTCCAATAAACCTATTCTTTGAGGAACCTGCTTGCCTCAGAGTTCTGCTTGCTATGGGAGTATTACATGGAACCCTGACAGTTACATTGATTATATTAGAATAGTGCAGAAAATATATTATAAAAGTTCTGTCTTGCAAATTGGAGAGCTCTGATTTTGTTTAGGTTCTGCAACTAAGAATGCACTTAGGTGCACATTGGCATCAAGATGAAGTTTTCTGGCATGGTTACTAATAATAAGGGCAGCTAGAGGATTCACATTAGCTTCCTATCAGGCTCCCAAACCAGAAATGTCATGTGGCGATTCATTCAGGCTGCGTGTCAACTTGCAAAGCATCCCTGGCCTGCTCTCAAGTTGCCATAGGCAAGGGGGATGGGAAAATGGCAAAGCATCATGGCAGCCAAAAAACAAAAGCACATTCCAGACATACCTCTCTCAAGGCTGTCTCCCAAGGTAACCCACAGCGGACGGAGGGGAGTGATCTCCACAACCTGTGAAATTGCCCCATTGGCAAACGTAACTGATGACAGATCCTGGAGGGAGGGGAAAAACAGGGTCAATTATGGGCCATAAATTATGTTGGGTCAGAGTTGGCTTCACTTGGAATGTGCCGACATGAAGCTCCTAATGAATAACTGGATTTCTTTTGAAGCTTGGCTCGAGGCTGATGATTTAATTAGGACTTCCATTGGAACCCTGACACTGAGTTCTTCCTTGTTTCACACCTGCAGACAGAATCTTGCCAGACTAAGCACTCTACTCTCTGCATCTACCATAAAGTCTGAAAACTGTTAGACAGGGTCCGTCTACACCCTCTTTCTCTCTTTCTCTCACACAAAGTAGCTGGACTGAGTTATCTCTTATTCATCTGGAATGACTCCCTTCCTCCTGGGCATTCAGCCTTGAACACTCCGTCACCATTGGACGAGAATTATTGCAACTCTTTTGCATGTAAATTTAGGTTAATGTATGCATGTGATTTTAAAAAAAAACAACCACCAAAACAATATTTTCTTTGTAGCAATGCTCTAAAAGTGACGTGTCCTGTTCCAAGATTAGTTCTTTTAAATTATTTCAAGTGAAATCTCAAAGCGAATTGATCAATGAAGAAGAAATATCTGGGCAATAACTGTAAATGACTGGTACATAAACATCCATTCTTGACTGTCTGTTCTTCTGTTTAGTCATACACAAATCTGCCATAGTAATGGTCATTGGTTTTAGTATTTACAGCCCAGGGAGCATCCAAGCAGGGTCATTGGCTACATTTTTGTGGTTTTCTTTCAGTAGGTTGGTACAGCAGAGGATGTTATCAACGTGACAATGCCACTTTGATTTGTGATAGATGTCAGAGATCCCCAAGTCTCTACTTTTGTTGCTTAGTTATGGATGGCGCTGGCTTTCTAGAACAACATTTAAAAAAAGAGAGAACAAATCATGGTGATATAATCTGTGAGGTATATAGGAGATATATAGGAACATCCAACAGCTTTGATATTAAGCAGTTTGATGGATCTGAAGGAGGGGTGAAATCCAGCAGGTTCTCACAGGTTCTGGAGAACCGGTAGTGGAAATTTTGAGCAGTTCAGAGAACCAGCAAATACCACCTCTGGCAAAATCTCGAGATTTTGCAATATCCTTACCCAGGAATGGGGAGGGAATGGGGATTTTGCAGTATCCTTCCACTGGAGTGAGGTGGGAATGGGGATTTTGCAGTATCCTTCCCCTGGAGTGGGGTGGGAATGGAGATTTTGTAGTATCCTTCCCCTGCCACACCACCAAGCCACGTCCACTAAGCCACATCATGCCCACCAAGCCATGCCCACAGAACCGGTAGTAAAAATATTTGGATTTCACCATTGATCTGAAGTAGGCTTGTCCATATGTCTTGTCCATATGTCCCTGTCTGGCCAGAAATTTCATTCATTACTTGCCAAATATTTCCCAAGAAGTAAGTCTATCCTGAAGGTGATGGAAAGGCATTTTTAGATCCAGTGAAGGGCCAGTTCCAGAATGTCTCTCCCAAATCCTCCATTCCTGAGCACTTGGTCAGAGGTCAAGAGATTAGCACAAGCACACAAGTCATTTCCATTAAAGTCAAATCCATTTGGAGGTGAAAAAAAGAGAAGCTCCTTGCATCTGCTTAGGCTCTACTCCAACGGCATTGACTTGCAGCTTTGACTTGGCAAAGGTAAGATGAAACTTACATTAAAATCAACATTAAATCAAACATTAGAATCAAAATCCTGGGAAGTATTAATACTGCTTTATAAAACCTTCGTAAGACCACACCTGCGTCCAGTTTTGGTACCATATTACAAAAAAAGATGTTGAGACTTTGGAAAAAGTACAAAGAAGAACCCTTATTACATTGTAACAGCTAAGGCGAAGCACCCATTGACATGAGTGATGTTGAGTTGGTCACGTCCACACGGTCACATGACCACCGAGCCACACCTACCCAGCTGGTCATTAGGGCAGAGAACCTATTGTTAAATTATTTGAATCCTACCACTGCACCAAGCTCAGAAAGGACCAAGGATCACACAACTCTCCCAATTTCAGATTATAGAGCTACTCTTCTGACCAATGCAGGCATCATTACCAACAAGTTCCTTAAAACATGGACTGAACTGAAGAAGTTTTCTTGGATGGGGAATGAAACGTTTTCAAGGATGAAAAACCAAGGAAGTCCAATTGCCTTTGGGGACAACCATGACCAGGATGATTGAGAATCTCCAATATGGGCACATGGTTTTGTTGTTGTTGCTGTTGTTTGATGGTGGGGAGGAGGTCCTACTTTGATTCATAGGAATTAACTCAGAAACCTTAACTATAAAACAGAATTCACCTTTTTGTGTACAAAGCTTTGGTGAACTTGGATATCAAAAACTTGTCCTCACTCTTTTTCAATCTTTATAATTCTATGATAAAAAAAAAAAATTCCAGAGTTTTAACACAAGGAGGTGAAACACACACACACACACACACACACACACACAAACACACACACACACACACACACACAAGCTTGACCATAGGAGTCTTTTCATGGCTTTTCGTGGACATTTGGTTGATTGCATGCTGTAGGAATTCCAGCAACCTAAATAGGTGCTACTAAATATGTGAAAATAATATGCTCTTAAAATGCTTTGCAAAATTATTCTTGGACAGTTCTAAAAGAGCCTAAGTAACTATTTCAACTGACTGACTTGCTCTTTATGCTACATATCTTAAAAAAAACAATATTGGTAGCTTAGCAAATGTCAAATCTAACCATTTACAAAATAGCAAGGAATGCTGGCCCTTTTCATAGAGTTGTGGATATTATGAGGAGGAGGAGGAGGAGGAGGAGGAGGAGGAGGAGGAGGAGGAGGAGGAGGAGGAGGAGGAGGAAGGATTTGGGTCATACTTTGTAATTACATCAAGGAATCTATGCAACAGACCTCTCTTAATTTTCTTGGCACCAAGCTTGTTCTTGAATGTCAGTCTATTGATTGACAAACAAATCATTAGGGAAACAAAAGTGACATGCTTTTCTCTGGAAAGATAATGAAGATTGTCAGCTTTCAATAGACATATAAAAATAAACCACATTTACACTCCATTTACAAGAGACAATAAAAAGAAACTAAGAAAAAAACAAAAAGTCCAGAACATACCCTTTCCAGCAATCAACATCCAGATAATCATGGGTTAACACCAGACAAACAATCAAGCAGAAAACAATGCACCAGTCAAGGAGATATGGGGGAGAGGGAACCCCACACCTACATTTTCATTTTCACTTCATATAACCTTTCTCTTTTTCTCCCATACCCAATTCTCACTGGATATTTTTTATTCTTTTGACAATCATTCATTCTTCACACATATTTACAAGCACTTTTCTAACATAATTTGTCCATCTGAAATATTTTTTGATACATCTTTAATAAGCACTATTCCACTCTTTCCACATCAATCCATTTGGTCCAGTTTTTGTGTCTTTGTGAAAAACTCCCCATTTGTCATTCCATGCTTGACTTTCCAATGAAAGTGAAGTAAGTCCCTTTTTGTTCTGTTGAAATTGCCGTATATCAAAACAATGCCAATTCTTTACTATTATTATTATCTTTATTCATTAAACATGAAACTCGGTCAACTGAACATTCAAAAATGCATCACAAATACCATTGACTGGTGCTAATGGTTGATACGGGTTGCTGCCAGCGTCCTAGGTATCAACCAAGTTCCTTCTTAAGATGTACAATGTTCTGAATAGCGCTGTTTTTTGTAGTTCCGCAGGTGTTATTGCAGGAAGTGATAATTTGTTGATGTATCTTATAAAATTCTTGGACATGGTACCAAATGCCCCGATGACAATGGTATCCCTGTTACATGTTTCTTCCATTGCCGTGTAATTTCGATAGCCAGGTCGCGATATTTCATGATTTTTTCCAGGTTTTTTTCTTCGACTCTGGCATCTCCTGGTACCACGATGTCAATAAATTGTACGTTTCGGTTTTCAACAACTGTGATATCTGGCGTGTTGTGTTCCAAGTGACGATCCGTCTGTATTCGAAAGTCCCACAAGATCTTCACCTTCTCCTTTTCTATAACTTTTTCCACTTTATGTTCCCATGACTTTTTGGATACAGGTAAGTCGTATTTTTTACATAATGACCAGTGGATTAATTTAGCAATTCGGTCGTGTCTAGCTTTGTAAGCAGTTTGTGCAATTTTGCTGCATTCACATATTAAATGTGAAACAGTTTCAACTTTGTTGTTGCAAAGTTGGCAGTTTGGATTGTCGGTGGATTTTTGTATCTGTGCTTTCATGGCATTAGTTTGTAGTGCTTGTTCTTGAGCAGCGAGTATTAAACCTTTCTTGATGGTTCCCATCTTAAGCCATGCCCATGTAAAGTTGTCATCACATTTTCCCTCAATGTTTTTCAAGTGCTGTCCATGCAAAGCTTTGTTTTTCCACCTATTTAATCTGTCATCCAGCTGTTTTTCCTTATATTCTATCTTTGATGATGATGATGATGATGATGATGATGATGATGATGATGATGATAATGAACAAACTGACATTAGAAATCAATGACAGAGAAGAAACTGACTACTACAGTGTTTGCGATTTGTGGTATGAGTGGTTGAAGAAAAGAAAAGGGTAGTGAAGCTCGAGAAAGCAAAAAGTTAAAAGGGATAATTAACTAAATGAGTATTTGGATATGAGCCATACTACTGGTAGTAGGGAATACAAGAGAGTAAAGAGGCAATCTTATGTAAATAAAATGTAATATTAAATATTAAGGATAACCAAAGTAAGAAACCCTATGGGTAGTATCTCTGAACTAAGATAATGAATTAATACTATGTAAATAGTAATGTAAATATTATGAAGGTATATCAGTATATGTATACGAACACCATGAAACCAGAAGGATGTAATTGTACTACAATTTTTTAAACAATAAAAACTTATAACAATAATAATAATAATAATAATAATAATAATAATAATAATAATAATAATATTTTGGTTATATTGATGTCTGTTTTTTTTTTAATATGGGCCTTCTGAACGAAAATATAATATCCAAAATGTTATTTCTGCAATAAAAATGGACAAGGCTGATATAAAATAATATAACCAACATAACTATTCAGCTGAATATAATGGTTCCACCTCATTCCACCTCATCATTATCACTTGCTGTTGTTTACAAACTAGAACAAAAAATATATACGGTATGATGGACAGTTCATGCTTTCCATTATTCCAGCCTCTTCTGGACATTTTTGGACCAATGGCAAAAATTGCTGTGAATGCAAAACTATGCGCTTAATTTTTTTTTTTTTTAAATGAGGTAGGTTTTCCCTACGGGGAAAAAAAATAGAAATATAGAAATGGATCATTTCCCAAAATAGGGATGATGAACTAGATGAAAAGATTGCTGTTCAAATGGTTGTTCATTTAAGCACTAAGAAAGTGATGCTTATATTTTAAAGGGGAAAAAAATGGGGAGTTCTTAAGAAGATCAAAAGCTCACTCCATGATGCCTGCTGGCTTTATCTTCACTGTATGCAACCTTCTAAAGCTAATTCATCTAATTCGTGTCTTTGTGGGATGCGGATGTGACAAGGATAGAGGCTTTCGTGTTCTACTTTGGGAATTTCTGTAAACAAATTAGCAGCCACTTTGGAGGGGGGGAATTTGATCAGATTTTTTAAAAAATATTTGATCTGATCCAAGGCTTGGTGTTCAGAGGCACCAAGATGGAGTCTTGTTTTGTCTTCAAAGCTGATATATACTGGAGGAGGAGAGGAGGAAGAGGAGGAGGAGGAGGAGGAGGAGGAGGAGGAGGAGGAGGAGGAGGAGGAGGAGGAGAAGGAGGAGAAGACGAAGAAGAAGAAGAAGAAGAAGAAGAAGAAGAAGAAGAAGAAGAAGAAGAAGAAGAAGAAGAAGAAGAAGAAGAAGAAGAAGAAGAAGAAGAAGAAGAAGAAGAAGAAGAAGAAGAGGAGGAGGAGGAGGCGGAGGAGGAGGAGGAGGAGGAGGAGGAGGAGGAGGAGGAGGAGGAGGAGAGAAGAAGAAGAAGAAGAAGAAGAAGAAGAAGAAGAAGAAGAAGAAGAAGAAGAAGAAGAAGAAGAAGAAGAAGAAGAAGAAGATATATGTATATATGTGTGTATATATGTATATGTATATCCCAGTGGTGAAAACCAATTATTTTTACTACTGGTTCTGTGGGTGTGGCTTGGTGGGCGTGGCAGGGGAAGGATACTGCACAATCTCCATTCCCACCCCACTCTGGGGCCAGCCAGAGGTGATATTTGCTGGTTCTCTGAACTACTCAAAATTTCTGCTACCGGTTCTCCAGAATCTGTCAGAACCTGCTGGATTTCACCCCTGGTATATGCATATGTTCTGTATATGTTTGTGTGTATGTATATGTATATACATATAGCTCCCATAGGCCAGACAAGAAATAATGGATGGAAACTGATCAAGGAGAAATTCAACTTAGAAATAAGGAGAATTTTTCTGATAGTGAGAACAATCAACCAATGGAACAGAAGTTGCCTTCAGAAGTTGTCACCACACTATAAAAAAGATGTTGAGTGCAGAGAAGAGCAACGAAGATGATGAGGAGGCTGGAGGCTAAAACATACTATGAACAGTTGCAGGAACTGGGCATGGCTAGTCTAGTGAAGAGAAGGACCAGGGGAGACACGATAGCAGTGTTCCAATATTTGTGGGACTGACACAGTGAGGAGGGGGTCAACCTGTTTTCAAAAGCACTTGAAGGCCACACAAAGAATTATGGATGG
Organism: Pituophis catenifer annectens; assembly: GCF_029215685.1. Taxonomy (NCBI): domain Eukaryota; kingdom Metazoa; phylum Chordata; class Lepidosauria; order Squamata; family Colubridae; genus Pituophis; species Pituophis catenifer. Next base: position 7,313,340 of record NW_027256888.1, read on the forward strand.
AAATTGATCAAGGAGAGATTCAACCTAGAAATAAGGAAGAATTTTCTGGCAGTGAGAACAATCAACCAAAGGAACAGAAGTTGCCTTTGGAAGTTGTGGGAGCTTCATCGCTGGAAGCTTTCAAGGAGAGACTGGACTGCTATCTGTCAGAAATGGTGTAGGGTCTTCTGCTTGGGTGGGGGGTTGGACTAGATGACCTATAAGGTCCCTTCTCTGTCTGTCTGTGTGTGTGTTTGATCTTTTCCCCAAATTGCTATTGAGCACAGTATGCACAAATAGCTTAATTATATATTGTGGCTATTTTTTTTTTTTAAAAAATGTGCAGCTCCATCTATTGTGCATAGTTGCCATTCAAAAATACAGAACTGGTATTATTATAGCGTGTGTTGTTCCTCATTTGAAATTGCAGGCTTGATTTTATTGTATCATTTTCTTTAAAGAATAAAGCCTGGACTTGCTGAAACATTAGTTCCTGCTAAGAGCAGACAGTGGGCTATTATGCATGGGCCTTCATTCAAAACCACTGATATGGATGTGCGGCATCTCTTCTTTTTCAGAAGTATCACCTTATATTCTGCACATATATAGAATTAAAAAGGGGAAAAAGTTACAATTTTTTTAAAAAATAAGTGTTTTGAAGAAGGTTTATCTAAAAATGGATTCTCTAAGTATGGCACATTTTTCTTTCTTATTTTTGATCTCAGTAGATTTTATGGTGAAATCCAATACGCCTCCTCCTCCTCCTCCAATATACCGTAACTCAGCTTTGTAGGTATGTGCGCATGTATATGCTTAGGAGCTACAGATATTTTAATCTTAGAGCCTGGATAGCTCTGCAGACTAAAGCCCTGTAATTTAACACCAGCTGTCTGCAATTAAAGTAAGTTCGAATCTCGCCAGGCTCAAGGTTGACTCAGCCTTCCATCCTTTCTAAGGTAGGTAAATTGAGGACCCAGTTTGTGGGGGCAATAAGCTGACTTTGTATAAAAATATACAAAAGGATGAAGGCTATTGCTTAACGCACTGTAAGCCGCCCTGAGTCTCTGGAGAAGGGCGGCATATAAATCAAATTAAAATAAAAAAAAATTAAATTAAATTAAAAAAATCTTTGGCATTCCATATTACTAGCCAGAATAACATCTCTGCAGATGAAGGCTCCAGTGGAAAAAAATGATATAGCTAGTAAAAGAAGACCATATTTGATAAAAAGTTTATATATCTAGAATCTCTATATATAAAAGCAAAAACCACTCACGCTGTAATCACGAAATCTCCAGAACCGTAAAGCCTACAAATGTGAAATTTGCCACATATGTTTCTCTTGGCTTCTAGGTGCTCACTAAGAAAGGATTTTTCGAAATGACCATTAGAGCATTAGTATTTCCTATATTATTATTAACAGGCTCTGATGCTAAGAAGTTGTACTCCCCCTCCCCACCTGAAAAAGAAATCTGTTCCAAATGCAAAACACAAGCAGAGGAGAGGAGTTTCACTTTCAGTTTTACTTTCACAGCAGCAAGCAGCTTTACCACAGAACAGTTGAGCTAAGCCACACCCAGCCTCCTTCCTGTCTCCTTCTTGCTCACACAGCAAATACTGTTTGAGTTTCCAAACACCCCTCAACTCTCTCACACACTGACAGGATGCTAGCCAGATGAATACCGATGGATGCTGCGGGCCGGGACATTCTACTTCCCCTCCCCCTCTGTTCCAACTGCCAGTTGCATTATATTAACACACTCTGATGCTACGGAGTTACACATTCTACATTAAGTTTCAGGCTGCAAGTGTCAATTGATCAAGCCTGAGCACATAGTTTCGTAGCGAAGCATATATATATATATATATATATATCAATTTTCTTACTTCTTCGTAGGGTCTATGTGTGTTTTTCTTCTAGCCAGGTTTTCCCTACGTAGCCAAGGTTTTTTTTTTTTTTTTTTTTTTTTTTTTTTTTACTTTTTTACTAAGCTGGAGCTACAAAAAAAAAACCTTGGCTACGTAGGGAAAACCTGGCTAGAAGAAAAACATATATATATATATATATATATATATATATATATATATATATATATATATGTATGTATGTATGTATGTGTATATATATATATATATATACACACCAGTGGTGGCAATTGTGCCTCAGCAATACCTCAATTTTATTATATCTATATTTATTTATCTAATTTATTTAGTGCTTCTGGGGACCAGGGAAAGTGAAAACGGGATGCGTGTAGGCCAAAAACTATTTTTTTTCTTGTTTTCTTCCTCTGAATCTAGGTGCGTCTTATAGTCAAAAAAATACGGTAAATTAGATTCTGAAAAAAAGGCTATATAGTACGGAAAATGATAGATATGACTTGGGATTGATGGTTTTTATCCTTGCTGTGAAGTTTAGCACCAGCTGTCACATCATTCTGAAATTTGGCCTAGTTTCTATCCCAATATCAGATCTTTCTTAGAAGCCATTGTTCTAACAGTTTTGCACTAAATGCCAAAATGATGTAATGACTGATACTGTATATCATGTCCTCATTGCTGATAAATCAACACTCCAGCTTTCTCTCCAATGATTTTGCACCACATTCCTCACATATATTAGAGCCTGCATACAGATTTGATAACTAGATTCCAGGGATTTCAGTCAATCAATTTCCCCCAAATAAAGGAAATGAATGAAGAGAATCTTAAGTAATAACATACCAAGAATGGTTACAGGAATTGGGAATGTCTGGTCTAATGAAAACAAAGACTCAGGGAGACATGATAGCAGTGTTCCTGTCAGCACTTCAACCTGCATTTACTCTAGCGCTGACATAAGAAGGAGAAGCAAAGGCGTCTGGAAAGGGACATTTGACTTTTCACCTACTTATTTTCCCTGGAGATAATATCCCCTAGGAGATGGGATGGGAGGGGGGAAATTCCTTTGAGCTGGAGCAGTAGATTAGGGGTAGAATGACTTGGAAGATGGCCAATGAGTGCAGGGGAGTGGGGAACAGAAAGGGAGGGTTTTGGGGCTGGACGTCAGTGTTGGCTTTGTTTGGAGTCGGGTTAGAATGTCGTGCTTAATAAATAGGAGTTTTTCTTCAAAGACTTTGTTTGAAATGCAATTTATTTGAGACAACCTCGAAACTTGACAGTTCCAATATTTGAGGGACTCCTACAAAGATGAGGGGGTGAAGATATTTTCCAAAGCAAAATGAGAAACAATGGAAAGAAACTAACCAAGGAGAGAAGCAAGCTGGGATTAAGGAGAAATTTCCTAATGCTGAGAGCAATCCACCAGTGGAACAGCTTGCCTTCTGAAGTTGTGGGTGCTCCATCACGGAAGGCTTTCAAAAAGAGACTGGACAACCATTTGTCTGAAACGGTATAGGGCCATGATGGCGAACCTATGGCATGCATGCCACGGGTGGCACGCGGAGGCATATCTGTGGGCATGCGAGCATTGCCCTAACTCAGCTCCAGTGCGCAAGCGTGTTCAGCCAGCTTATTTTCGAGCCTTCCAGGCCCACCAGAAGTTGGGAAATGGGCCGTTTCTGGCCTCTGGAGGGCCTCCGGCGGGTGGGGAAGACCATTTTTGCCCTCCCCAGGCTCCAAGAAAGCCTGGGGTGGGTAACCTCCCCAGGCCCACCGGTAACCTTTTTGCCATCGCGTGCCAAAAGTGGGGGGATCACAGGGGGGTTGCATGCGCATGCATGTGTGGGCAGAGAGGGCATAAGGGGGCATTGAATTATGTGTGTGGGCACGCATGTGTGCAACCCCCCCCACACCGTTCCCCATTTTTGGCACGCGATGGCAAAAAGTTTAGCCATCACTGGCATAGCATCTCCTGCTCAAGCAGGGGCTTGGGCTTGAAGACTTCCATGGTCCTTTCCAACTCTGGAAATGGTGCTTGGATAATACTTGTCCACTGAGAGGGTCAGTAAGCACCTAACTGACTTTGGCTGATTCCTCAAAAGGATGTTGATCCTCTCTAGTGGGAGACCATTAGAATACCCTTAGGCTATATGGAAGTGGAAGAAACATCAAAGGAAAACACTAACACAGGGGTGTCAAACTCAAGGCCTATGGCAGTGGTGGTATTCAGCTGGTTTGGACCGGTTCGGGCGAAACGATAGAGGAGATCACAGGTGGTCCCTATTTAGCCACGTTTTCGAGGCCGGGCGCATGCACGGAAGGCTGTTCTGCCCCAGCTCCGGATTCCCGAGGATATTGACACACACCAACAGTCCTTATCAAATTTATTAAGTAGCAAGAATAAACCAAAGTCCGGCAAAGGTTGGCAACCAGCCCAGAAAACAAGATACGATAAGACTTTTCCAAAAATGCTCTGATGATAATTACAATTTGTTTCTAGCAAGAAACTTACTAACGGCATGTGACTTAAATAGGCTAAGGGAGTGGCCAATTATCCTCAAGTTTTACTCTCGAGTAGACCTCCTCCTCCTGAGTAGCCACTCCTGCCTTTTGGCAGCCCTGCACGCTTGAGCATTGAGAAGAGGCTCCTCCACTTCACTCTCTCCACTGGAAGGAGCCTCTGGAGGTTCTGAAGGCCCTGGCTGAGTCTCTGCCTCTGGCACCACATCCTCTACAGCCTCCTCACTGTCCGACGTGAGCGCTGGCTGCGCAGGCTACTGGCACGACACCACACCAGCCTCCTTGTCGTCAGGATCAGCCACGATCTGTGCAGGCCGCTGGCGGGCCACAACAAAGGCACACACATAAGCAAAGTGTATGCATGGAAGGCTGGACACATGTGGAAGGTGCGTGCATGCGACAAACTGATAGGAAAAATTTGTGAAACCCACCCGTTGCCTTCGGGCCAGATGTGGCCTGCGGGGTACTTGTATCTGGCCCGTGGCGCTGCCCTGGCAAAAGCGAAGGATCGTGCATGGCCCTCCCAAGCTCCATTTTCTGCTGTGACAGCATCTGCAACCCTCTGCCAATGAAAATGGAGCTCTCTTGAGCTCCATTTTTGCTGGCAGACCGCTCGGGCCACCACAGGCCCCCCAACCCGAGTGATGTTGAGCTGGCCATGCCCATCCCAGCCCCCCGAGGTCAAACACAACCCTGATCTGGCCCTCAATGAAATTGAGTTTGACACCCCTGCACTAACACATGCTACCTGTTTATACTCCACTAGTGAGACCATACTTGGAATACGGAGTCCAATTTTGGTCACCGTGATACAGAAAAGATGTTGAAATCCTAGAAACAATGCATAGAAAAGCAACGAAGATGATTAGCGGGCTGGGAATCTAAATCATACAATGAACGGCTAAGGAAATTGGGTATGTTTTGGCCTAACAAAGAGAAGGCTTGGGGATGACATGATAGCCATCATGAGAGCCTCGGTGGTGCAGCGGACTAAAGTGCTGTTAAGTGCTAGCACTTCGCTGCCAGCTGTCTGCAATTAGTGCAAGTTCGAATCTCACCAGGCTCAAGGTTGACTCAGACTTCCATCCTTTCGAGGTAGGTAAATTGAGGACCCGGATTGTGGGGACAATAAGCCAACTTTGTATAGAACAACACCACTTGGGGGGGGCGAAAGCCCTAATAAGCAGGTATATACAAAAAAGTATGCAGGCTATTGCTATAATGCATTGTAAGCCGCCCTGAGTCTACGGAGAAGGGCGGCATATAAATTGGACTAATAAATAAATAAATAAATCTTCCAATACTGGAAGGGCTTCACAGATGAGATGGAATTGATTCATTCTCTGCAGGACCTAAGGATAGGAGGACAAGAAGCAATGGACGGAAGGCTCCTCAGAGGGAGATCCAATGTGAAACTAAGGAGGAATTTCCTGCCAGTGAAAATTATTAATCAATACAACAGTTTACCTGTCGGAGTTGTGTATGCTCCATTGCTAGAGGTTTTCAAGAAAAGATTGAAAAGATTGAACCATTTGTCCAGAATGGTATAAGGACTCCTGGCTTGGGCAGAGAGTTGGACTAGATAATATAGATAATAGAATAACAGAGTTGGAAGGGACCTTGGAGGTCTTCTAGTCCAACCCTCTGCTTAGGCAGGAAACCCTACACCACCTCAGACAAATGGTTATCCAACATCTCCTTAAAAACTTCCAGTGTTGGAGCATTCACAACTTCTGGAGGCAAGTTGTTCCACTGATTAATTGTTCTAAGTGTCAGGAAATTTCTCCTTAGTTCTAGGTATTGCTTCTCTCCTTGATTAGTTTCCACCCATTGCTTCTTGTCCTGCCTTCAGATGCTTTGGAGAATAACTTGACTCCCTCTTCTTTGTGGCACCCCCTGAGATATTGAAACACTGATATCATGTCTCCTCTTGTCCTTCTCTTCACTAGACTAGCCATGCCCAGTTCCTGCAACTGTTGGCCTTGCCTTCTTGAAAAAGGAATGTTATTATGACTATATATCACCATACAACCTCCCTTCCCGATTTCCCACAGTAGTAAATCTGGCAGGCCTAAAGGCCCAAATGTAAAAGATGACTTCCAGGTCTGACAATTCTATTGGATGTTGTCAGATTCCTATGGGGTCATGTAGGGGTTATATAGGGGTCATAGCTGGTTCTACAGGCAAAAGAGGAAACACAAATCCTAGGTATTTGTCTTGGGTAATCTGCTCAGCCTCTGGTTTATTATTTATCTGAGCTCCCAGGTTCTTGTGATTTTGAAGTTTGGACTGCTCTGGGATGGAGCAATGAAGGGCCTTGTCTTGTGTTCTGAAAGGGAGTTGGGCAATTTCCACTGTGGCTAATGGCTTTCGTCCTGTGTTGGATCTCGAGTGAGGGTCTGCTTTCTAATCCTACCATTCTGCCAAGGAGTTTCAAAATATCCTGTCTTGAATGGATTACCAGATCTGCATTTCTAAAAGCTGGCCTCCTCAGTTTCTGCTTGGGGGCAGGGAGACTGAGGCTGGTTGGAGAGCATGTTTCTCCATTTCTCCCTCTGGGGAAATATAATATCTTGCCTTTTTAATATTCCTTAAAATATTTCATTCTTCCGGGGGGGGGGAAGAGAGGCTTCCCACACAATCTTTCAGTCGAAAAGAATAAGAGGATGGAGCACAGTTCTTCAGTTACCCCATATATTAGAAAACGAAACTTCCCACGATTTCTTATTTTTCTCAGTAAAATCTAAAAACCGATCTGTTTTGCATCACAAAACGCTAACTTCTGCTAGTTGAATCAATGAGATAAATTTACATTTCTTTTGCCTAAACGCTCCTGCTTCAGATACTGATGGAGAGAAGCAGCGAGCTTCTCCAACTGCCTAAAGTCCATCATCCCAATCCTCCAGATGGCCCAAAAAAACAACTGTAATCTTCTCCTTTACATAGCGTTGTACTCACCCCAGAATGTGAAACCATCTGTGATAGATTCCTTCACATTTGCATGACTAAATGTGCCTTCCTTCAATTAATTTTATATACCGACCCAGAAAACAAGCATATCAGCCAGAAAGGTAGCAATTTAACTCCCTGGGAAAAGTAGTCCTCGGAAGTGGGTGCTCTAATTAACTCCTCTCAGTGACAATTTTAGCCTTTGGGTTAATATTTTTCTTTATTACTTAATATTACCTCTCAGCCAGATACCTATTGAGGTGGCTTTAAAATTAATTGATGAAGATATATCAACAAACATGATGCAAAAGAGCAGTATTATGTATTTTTAAAGGAAACAACAATCATAAAAACCACACCTCACAAAAATCAGGCTTTTCTGAATAAGGGCTGTTAATTTAATTTCATTAGCAGCCGGCAAGAGTCCAAGGAATAATAACTCAATTCTGAGGCACAGTCTTTCAGATAACTGTAAGCTTACTGTGGTTGGCAGAATGCCCAGAAGCAATTTGCAGGAAAAATGACAAGAGAGAAGCAAGAGCCGATCAGACGTTTCTGGAGTCAATACGCGAAGGAATATGAATGAAGTTGTTTTCTGAAAATTGCCTCAGTCATCGTCATTCCTTAAATAGGCTAGGGGAGTGGCCAATCAGTCCCAAGCCTTACTCTTGAGGAGACCTCCTCCTGAGGAGCCATTCCTGCCTTTTGGCTCCTCCTCTTCTTCCTCTTCACTTATGGGAGCTTCTGGAGGTACTGAAGGCCCTGGCTGAATCCCCGCCTCTGGCACCAAATCTTCTCCAGCCTCCTCATTGTCTGACTCGGGTGCCAGCTGCACAGGCTGCTGGCGAATCACCACACCAGCCTCCTCGCTGTCGGAATCAGCTACCAGCTGCACAGGCCGCTGGTGGGCCACAACACTTACCCCACCCATGCAGCCCAGCTGATTTCCGCACCTCACCTGCTCTACTCACCGTGGCAGCCCGAGAAGGTGTGCTGGAAGCCAGGCGCAGGAAGTCGCCATGTGTTGGAAACGCGCGCTCACAGTTTTGGTTTTGCACTAGGCAAACCGGTTGTTAAATTATATGAAGTCCACCTCTGGATAGAACTGTTTAGGGAATGGATGAGAATAATGTGTATATTTAACTCAACTCTCCAATTATTTAGGAATTCACCAATCCATGTTTGATTCACCAGTCCTATAGAGTCTCCAAAAGGCTATTCCGGAACAAACTAAACACAGGTGTGAAAGCTTCCTGCCCTTTTTCTCCGTCTCTTCCCTCAAACCCTCCTGACAATACTTCTGATATTGCTTAAAAAACAAACACTAAGTCTTTGGGCAGTTAAATAAATTATTAAAGCCAACCTTACATTGCTTGACTCTGTAGGGAATCTTCTCTAAAGGTCTGTAGACGTGGCACCAGAAGGTTTTTGAACTTTGCCTCCAATTCTCAGATTTTTGCCTTACCCTTCTTTAAACAATTTGCTACACAGGAAAGGATTATGTGCTATATTTATCAGTTTCCCCTCAAGGATCTGAGGTGATTCTTTCTCGTTCCAGGAGAGCTGAAAATTCACTTCGCTTTTTTTATTATTTATTATGGGCTTTGTTTCTCAGAGTGGTGATGTCTGTGGTGAAAGATGAAAATGTACTGATGACATAAAATAGGGGTTCCCAACTTTTGGGCTGTGGCCCACTACAGTCTATGGTCTGTTTGGAACTGAGCCATGCAAGTGGTAGATGGATGAGCATGTACATGGGTGCAGCTCCATTTGTGCAATCAGTGCCTACACACCAGTGGTGGTTTCAAAATTTTTTACTACCGGTTCTTTGGGTGTGGCTTGGTGGGTGTGTCAGGGGAAGGATACTGTAAAATCTCCATTCCTAGCCCATTCCAGGATACTGCAAAATCCCCATTTCCTCCTGATCAGCTGGGAATTGGGAGGCAGACAATAGATTGTCAGTCAGGATTTTTACTACAGGTTCTCCAAACTACTCAAAATTTCTGCTACCGGTTCTCCAGAACTGGTCAGAACCTGCTGAAACCCACCACTGCTACACACGCCCAACGATCACAGGAGTACTCCTAGGTCCTTGACAAAGTGAGGGTCATCTACGAGGTCGTTTATTAAATAAAATATGTTTATTTGCTCCTCAGATCTTGTCTTCTGAGTAAACTGGAGCAGGACAAAGATCATTGTGCAATTTCTTGCATTGTTCATCACTGAATTATTTTCATGCTCCATGCTTCATGTATGGATGGTAGTAGTTATTTTGACTTTAGCACTATCTTGAGGTGTCTGGGGAGAAGAATATTAGGATAAAACTTCTATTGTACCATGGCTTTTACACAATGAAACAATGTATAAGGCAGAAGTGATTTTTCTTTTACTATGGGTATTCTTTAGCTGGCTAATGAGGCTAGAAATAGAATAACTACGATCATTGTTCCTTTACTGTCGTGATTTATACTATGAGGATGACACAATCTAGCTAACCTTGTTGGTTTTGACTGATATTGGAGATTTAATTCACTTGTAATGTACAGTGTTTTTCTTTTTATTTTCAGATTTGGTCATTTCTTTGTGTCTTAATAGCTTTACCGCTTTCCATGGTTTTGTTCTAATTTTTTAACAGGTCTCATCAGGTATTGCTTAGGCAGTCTATACATTGATTAAAGAAATTAAGGCAGCAGATAAATAAACAAATCTCAAAAAGCAAGTAATGGCATGGCTACTATTGGGATGAAAGACCATTTTTTAAAAAAATCAGAATTGTAAGCTAGGCTGGCAAAACTAAATCAATCAAAGAAGATCCCCGCCCCACAAAAAAGACTCCAGATTAAATCAGCAAAACAACAGTTGGAGGTATAAAGGAGAACAATTATTAATAAGAGGTGAAAAAGAAATTGTTGGATGACAACTAAAATGAAATGAAACATTTTGAGATGTGTCACGAGTGTTTGCTGTGGCTACTTGATCAGTCACAAACAGTATGGTTTCAATCAAGCCATCTCCTATTTGCAATTACCTGCAAGCCTTCCCCGCCCTAGTTAATTGCAGGTTAACTCCCCATATAAGCAAGGACCTTTTCGCTTGCTATTGGGGCCTAAACGCTGTTTAGGCCTAGATGCAGAGTTCCTGCTGGAAGCTGCAAGCAGAGCTCAATGCAACGTTACAGAAGGGAGGAGAACACAGATAAGGACTCCAGACGCTGTTGCAGAGATACTCCTACGGATGCTTGCCTTTTGCTGTTTTGAAGCACGCAAGCCATCATCAGAACTGCTGCTGCTGGACATTCTTCCTCCCACAAGCTTCAAGCTACGTTTGTTGATTGAAATTGTTTTTTTTTCAGGTGACTTTTTTAGCTGTGAAGTTTATGCTGCCGCCCTTCTACTACCTCGATGATGTATCGACACCGAAGCTGCTTATTGTCATGTTAACCTTTTTCTCTTGTGAACTGTTTCGGTATTGTGGAGAGGAATCTAGGGAGATAGCCTGGCTTCACATAACCAAGATAAGACTTTGTTACTAATGTGCTTTTTTAAAGACATAGTGCTTTTTAAATGTTTTAAAGTAAATTATATTTTTACACAAGACACCTCTGTCAGATTTATTTCAGTCCTAGTGTGTTTGCTCATGAGCTGGTTCACGGTCCGGGGTACCCCTCAACCCCACTTCATAACAAGATGTCTGTGTAAAAGTTCAAGATTCAAAGATTGGATGAAATGGGTCTAGAAACTAAGAAGAATAGAAAGAATTTTGATTAATAAATTGAAATAAAAATTGAGTTGTATAAATTTGGAAATTAAGATTTGCGGTGATAAAATTGTAAGGTAAATATATAGATTAAGAGATTAGATCATTTTTGTGTTTTAATGTTGATGTTAAAAGGAGCAATGGAGAATAATTTAGAAAGAGCTGTGTTGAATGTTGATTTATAATTGAATATAAAAATGAGCAATATTTAGTAGGAAATTAAGATTTATGGCGATATAATAGAAAGACTTAAATTAGGATGTTGGAATTTATGTTAAAAATATTTGTTTTTATTTGTAAAATCAGTCTACCTATTTGTGACTGGACCAAGACTCCGTTCTTGAAAGATTTTTTTTTTTATGTCTATGTTTGAAAAAAAAAAAAATCCCCCCCCCACCAAAAAAAAAAAAAGATTCCAGATTGAAATCACATTGATTTTGAAGATTGCCATCAGGAGTTAAACATAAATTAGGGAACTCTACTTTTTAACTAAATTATGGAGTCCAAGGTCTGAAGTAAAAAAAAAAAAAAAATAAAAGTCTAAACAATACGAAGTTCTTTAAACAAGTGTCATGATGCTAGGTAACATTATCAGGGCTAGAATTGAGTGGGTTTGCTTTCTATTTATATTGCAAGAAGTATATTAATAGGAAGAAAACCCCATTCTCTTCTAGCACTGATGATGTTACCTAACTGGGTAATTAAACGTCTGCCAGAAAACAACCAAGCTCAAAGAGCATTTATTGGTAAAACAAATACAATGCACAGTAGTAGAATCACCCAACTGTTCCCCCACCCCAATGAAGACTAATTTGTACTCATTGGACAAAGTTTAGATTTGGTGTAAGACAGCTTCAATCTTTTTATTAGTACCTGATTTAATTATCGTAGTTTTTGGACTATAAGATATACCAGAGTATAAGACGCACGAAGATTTTGAAGAGGAAAACAAGGGAAAAAAAATAGTTTTTGGCCTCTGCGTGTCCGGTTTTTGCCCTCCCCAGCCCCCAGGAGCACTCTGCAGGCCTCCCAAACCCTCTGTGCATGCCGTTTTTGGCCTCCCAAACCCCCCCACACATCACGTTTTTGCCCTCCCCAGGCCCCAGGAGCACTCTGCAGCAGGGGAGAAATTTACTTACCTTCCCTACTGGTTTGGAAGTGCGCGCTCTGCCAGTGTGTGATTTTGGACCCGCTGCGCATGCTCAAAGCGTTCTGTGTAGGCACAGAAAGTCAAAAAGAGGTTACTTCCTGGTTAAAACCAGGAAGTAATGATGTCCTGGCAGGTGGGTGGAGCCTTGCACTACCGCCGCTACCAGTTCTCCGGACCACACGCCGCCGTCGCTACCGGTTCGCCTGAATCGGTGCGAGCCAGTAGCATTTCACCCCTGCTCTGCAGGCCTCCCAAACCCTCTGTGCATCCTGTTTTTGTAAAAAATGGGCCTGTTTTTGATGAAAACAGGACACGTGGGGTGGGGTTTCGGGAGGCCAAAAATGGCTGTATTCGGTGTATAAGACGCACCAACATTTCCACCTTCTTTTAGGAGGGGAAACTGTGTCTTATACTTCGAAAAGTACGGTAGCTTTAATCTGGGAACATCTGAATGATTCAACCCGATCTTCCAAGCAATATCAGATTGGCACATGCAACAGAAGTCAATGTACAGAAGCCAAGTAGGGGCCGTAGAGTGATTTGCCGTCTGTCAAGGTGAAGCATATCAGTGGAAGAGCAAACACATTTAGTTTTCAGCAAAGTGTGTCAAAATAGTATGGAAAAAATCAACTCAAGTATTATTGCAAAAGTGAGAAATTAGGTCTTGGGGGCCAAGGTTCCACAAAGGAAGAGATAGCGGTAGAGAAATTGCCTATGTAAGCTTCTTCATCTATCAAAGTGACTTGTAGGCAAAGCTCAGCCTACAAGGACAAATAGATCAAATCTAAATATAATAATTGTACCGCTTGTGATGACATTTATGAAACGGCTTGTATCTGCAGAGCGGTAGACAGGTGACAATTGTTTTATTTGTCCCAATGAATCAGAGGGAGATTGTCCTGGAAAGCAAACCCTAGGAGTTTGGGATGCCTTACCGGTGAGATTTGTCGAGAACATACTGAGCGTACCTGACTCAAATTAATCTCCCTTTATGATATCGACTATATTGTATTATATTGACTACATCCATGATGGCAAAGCTATGGCATGAGTGCCAGAGGTGGCACACAGCGCCCTCTCTGATGGCACATGAGCCGTCGCCCCAGCTCAGCTCCACCACGCATGTGTACGCGCCTCCCGCTGGCCAGCTGATTTTTGGGTCTCTGCTGCATATGCACGGGGGGAGTGGGGAGTATGTGGGAGATATGCATGCATGCACAGGCGGGGGGCGCGTGTGCATATGCAGGTGGTGGTGGAGCATGGGGGGTCATGCACTCATTTATGGGGGGTGGGGGAGCGCGCAAGGTCACGCACGCATGCACGGGGGTAGGGGAGAGCAGGGGGTATCCTGTGCACATGTGGGGGGACATGTGCATGAATGGGGGTGTGGGGGAGCTGTTCTGACCCAGCTACGGACCCCAAAGAACGCAGCACACACAAAGTCTGTACAAACCTTAGTATACCAAAATAAATCAGTCTTTTTCAAACAAAGGCCATTAATTAACTTTCTTAACAGCCTACAAGAATCCAAAGAATAAATAATAGTAATCTTACTATGGTTGGCAGAAAGCCCAGAAGCAATTTGCAGGAAACTGCTAAGAGAACTAAGATCCAGACGTGAAGGAGAGTGAACGAAGTTGTTCCCTGCAAATTGCCTCAGTCGTCGTCCTTCCTTAAATAGGCTAAGGGAGTGGCCAATTAGCCCCAAGCCTTACTCTCGAGACCTCCTCCTGAGGAGCCACTCCTGCCTTTTGGCAGCTCTGCGCGTCCGTGCATCGAGAAGAGGCTCCTCCTCTTCTTCTTCTTCACTTATGGGAGCTTCTGGAGGTTCTGAAGGCCCTGGCTGAATCCCTGCCTCTGGCACCACATCTTCTCCAGCCTCCTCATTGTCCGACTCGAGTGTCAGCTGCACAGGCTGCTGGCGCAGCACCACACCAGCCTCCTTGCTGTCGGAATCAGCTACTAGCTGCACAGGCCGCTGACGGGCCACAACAGGAGTGCAGCAGGTCACGCATGCATGCACGGGAGTGGGGAAGAATGTGGGGGGGTCATGTGTGCATGCGGGTGGGTGGAGAGCAAGGGGAGTCGCACATGCATTGCTTTTGGCACGTGACAACAAAAAGGTTAGCCATCCCTGGATTATATTATATTAACTATCTCATCTGCCTAACTGGGAGCTTTCCAGACACAGCAAGTTCAAATGTCTGATTCTGTCACAACCAATTGATTAAAACGCGGTGGATACAAAACTAAAAGTGGACCCTGTACTAGCATAGAAAATGCTAGGATGGAGGGGAAAAAAGTGATTAAATTTCTCATTTTTAAGTTCTAAGCCAACTTAGATCAGTTGAAGATTCTATGGAGATTCTCAGTCATCCCAAAAGTGCTTTTTCAAAAAGCAGCTGGACTTTCTCCGTTTTTCTTCTGCGAAGAAGTTTTGTTCTTCAGAACTGAAGAAGCTTCTTGGATGAGAAGCAAAATGTCTTCATGGAAAAAATTTAAAAAAGTCCACTTGCCTTTTGAAAAAAACACCTTTGGGACAACTATCCAGCTGACCCCCAAGGGCACAGATAAGCCTTCAAGTGGCCTCAATGACTCTCAGAAAGAGTGCTAAGGGTCAGATAACTGCAAAGAACATAATATGTTTCCATTCCCCACCATTCAGTCAGAACTGAAGAAGTTTCTTGGATGAGAAGCGAAACATCTTCAAGCAAGTTGCTTTTTGAAAGAAAGCGCCTTTGGGACAATTGGTATAAGTGGCAAAAAACATCTTTCAGTTTCTCATTCATTCATTCATTCATTCATTCATTCATTGTCTTTCCTTATATTGTGTCTGATTTTCAGAGACTGTCTGGACAAATCCCTGCAGTTTTCTTGGCAAGGTTCTTCAGAAGTGGGTTGTTGTTGTTTTTTTAATTTGATTTATATGCCACCCTTCTCCGGAGACTCAGGGCGGCTTACAATGTACTAAGCAATAGCCTTCATTCTTTTGTATATTTATACAAAGTCAGCTTATTGGCCCCACAAACTGGGTCCTCAATTTACCTACCTTAGAAAGGATGGAAGGCTGAGTCAACCTTGAGCCTGGCGAGATTCGAACCTGCAGGCAGCTGGTCTTAATAACAGGGTGCTTTAGACCACTGTACTACCAAGGCTCTTGTTTGGCTATTTTTATTTCCACCACCCCTACCCAAATAATTTCTTATTATCTAAAACCATAATACAAATTCCCTGTCTCTAATATCCATGTAACATTCTTCTGAAATGTTTTATATAAGTTAAAAAAGGTAAAGGTTCCCCTCGCACATATGTGTTAGTCGTTCCCAGGGGGCGGTGCTCATCTCCGTTTCAAAGCCGAAGAGCCAGCGCTGTCCGAAGACATCTCCATAGTCATGTGGCCAGCATAACTAAATGCCAAAGGCACATGGAACGCTATTACCTTCCCACCAAAGGTGGTCCCTATTTTTCTACTTGCATTTTTTACGTGGTTTCAAACTGCTAGGTTGGCAGAAGCTGGGACAAGTAACGGGAGCTCACCCCCTTACGCGGCACTAGGGATTCGAACCGCTGAACTGCCGACCTTTCAATTGACAAGCTCAGCACCTTAGCCACTGAGCCACCGCATCCCTTTATGTAAATTTATGCCCAGATAATTTTAAACTGGAACGATCCTTCAGAAACGTAAGACGTTGACAGGTTTCATAAAGAATATGAAGACGACTTGATTTTTACTTTGTTTTTTTCCCCTCCCAATTATTAGATTCATTTGTGTTCAAACAACAATTTGCTCTCCTGATAGCCCTCTATTTTTATTTTTATTTTTTTACAATGTCAAGTCAATTTAATTTGCGGTAAGGCAATCATTTCCATAGCAACAAATTCATGTTATTATTACAGGGTCATGACTTCAGTGCAGAGAGCTAGGGCAACGAGATAAGAACATTATTTTATGCTTCACACAAATAACTCTCCAGAGCATTCTGCCTTTCTGTTCTATGTTTCTTACCTTGGTTAGGAATCAAACTAGAATCAGAGAATATAGAGTCATATACAGTAGAATAACAGATTTACAGAGTTGGAAGGGATTTTAGAGGTCTTCTAATCCAACCCCCTGCTCAAACAGGAATGCCTATACCAGGTGTCAGCAACCTGCGGCTCCAGAGCCGCATGTGGCTCTTTGGGCCCTCTGTTGTGGCTCCCTATAGGGTGATCCCAACACTGGCTGGCCCCGCCCCTCGCCCTCCCCTCCCAGTCATTCCTCACCTGGCCTGAGAAGGTAAGGGCAACGGTAGGTGATGGAGAAGTGGCCGGGGCAGAGACAGAGATATAGAGTGAGGGGGAGAGAGAGAGAGACATAGAGAGATACAGAGAGGGAGGAGAGAGGGGGAGAGGGAGGAAGAGAGAGATGTCAAAAGGGTTTTGTGGTTCCCGGTGTTTTTTAACAACCGGTTCTCTGCCCTAATGACCAACTGGGTAGGCGTGGCTAGAGGTTCACGTGACTGGTGGAAGTGAGTGATGTCGAGTTGGCCACGCCCACCCAGGTTTTGTGGCTCCCGGTGTTTTCTTTTCTGTGGGAAACGGGTCCAAATGGCTCTTTGAGTCTTTAAGGTTGCAGACTCCTGGCCTATACCATCTCAGACAAATCATTGTCCAATCTCTTCTTGAAAACCCCCAGTGTTGGCACATCCACAAGTTCTGTTGGGAAACCATTCCACTGATTAATTGGTTCTCAAAATCAGTAATTTTTTCCTTATTTCTAGGTTGGTTCTCTCCTTGATTAGTTTCCATCCATGGCTTCTTGTTCTGCCTTCTGTTGCTTTATAGAATAATTGAAACCTGCCCCACCTTTCTTGCGGCAGCCTCTCAAATATTGGAACAGTGCTATCATGACACCTCTGGATCTTCTTTTCACTAGATTGCACATCCCCACTTCCTGCAACCGTTCTTCATGTGTTTTAACCTCCAGTCCCCTAACTGTCTTTGTTGCTCTTCTCTGCACTTAATTCTAATTTACAGATGAACAGAGTTGGAAAGGATCTCATATGTCATCTAGTCCAAACCCCCACCCACGTAGGAGACCCTTCACCATTTTTGACAAATGGCAGTCCATTCTCTTCTTGAAAGCCTCCAGTGATGAAGCTTCCACAACTTTTAGAGGCAACTTCTGTTCCATTGGTTGATTGTTCCCACTGTCAGAAAATTTCTCCTTATTTCCAGGTTGAATCTCTTCTTGATCAGTTTCTATCCATTATTCCTTGTCTGGCCTACAGGTGCTTTGGAAAATAGCTTGACCCCTTCCTCTCTGTGGCAGCCCGTCAAATATTGGAAAACTGCTATCATGTCTCCCCTGGTCCTTCTCTTCGCTAGATTAGACATACCCAGTTCCTGCAACCGTTCATCGTATGTTTTAGTCTCCAGTCCCCTAATCATCCTAGTTACTCTCCTCTGCACTCTTTCTAGAGTTTCCACATCTTTTTTATAGTGTGGTGACCAAAACTGGATGCAGTACTCTAGATGTGGTCTTACTAAAGCTTTATAGAGTGGTATTAGTACCTCATGTGATCTTGATTGTATCCCTCTGTTAATGCAATTTAGGATTGCATTGGATTTTTTGGCTGCCGCATACTGCTGGCTCATTAGCTGGTTGTCCACTAAGACTCCAAGATCCCTCTCACAGTTACTGCTATCAAGTCTGGTTTTACCCAGTCTATATGTGTACTTTTGGTTTCTCTTGCCTAATTGTAGGACTTTACTTTTTTCTACACTGAATTTCATTTTGTTAGAGAGGGCCCAGTGTTCAACTCTTGTCAAGATCCATCTGGATCTTGAGCCTATCTTCTAGGATGTTAGCTATTCCTGCCAACTTAATATCATCTGCAGATTTGGTAAATTCCCCTTTTATTCCCTCATCTAAGTTGTTTATGAAGATATTGAAGAGTACTGGGCCTAAGACGGAACCTTGTGGTACCCCACTGCTTACTTCCCTCCATGTAAACTTAGACCCATTAAGGATTACTCATTGAGTACAATTTGTCAGCCAGTTGAGAATCCATCTGGTGGCGATGCTATCTATTCCACTTTTTTCTAGCTTACTAAGAAGCCTGGCCTAACCTCTCTTTTAAACTTTTTAAAATTTTTAAAATTCTTCAATTTTAAATTTGTCTTATGAATTTGGGGTGTTTTAAATTTTGTTTTCTGGGCCAATTATTTAATTGTATTTTAATGGTTTTTTAACATTTGTATTATATGTATTTTATTTGGCTGTTCACCGCCCTGAGTCCTTCGGGAGTAGGGCGGTATACAAATTCAATTATTATTATTATTATTATTATTATTATTATTATTATTATTATTATTATTATTATTATGATGAAGAAGAAGAAGAAGAAGAAGAAGAAGAAGAAAGAAGAAGAAGAAGAAGAAGAAGAAGAAGAAGAAGAAGAAGAAGAAGAAGAAGAAGAAGAAGAAGAAGAAGAAGAAGAAGAAGAAGGTGGTTGTGGTCTACTTTGTCGAATGCCTTGCTGAAGTCTAAGTATATTATATTATATTATATTATATTATATTATATTATATTATATTATATTATATTATATTATATTATATTATATTATATTATACTATACTATACTATATTATATTATTATATATAATACTATTAATATATATATATTATTAATTAATATATAATATTAGTAATTTACTATTTAAAATATTTAAATAATTCAAGTAGTTTAATTTTCTCCAACTTCAGTGAATGTTCAAGAGCGTTAATACTCTTTGTATCCCATTTCTTCCAAAATCCAACTCTCACTTCCCCAAAGAGTCACAAGGAAAGTCATTGTCTCTACAGTTCTCACCATTTTAAGTATAGACACTTCCTGAATTTAAATATGATGGGCAGATAAGAAATAGGAAATATACATTAATAAATACCCTATCAAGTGCTAGTCTGAAGTGTATTTCTTGATTGCCAATTTTTCTTTCTTTTTCTTTTTTTGTCGATAGTTGATCCTAAAATGCAGAAGCAATCTACCACTTTAATATCCTCAATTTCAAGGCTACTTGCTATATCTGTTGACATTTGCTTGTCTTCTTTATATTTAATCATAGTTCTATTTCCCCCCCTCTGTGCTCTTTCACTTTCATTACTAGAGTTTGCAGATCATTGATAGTCTTCAGCTCTCAAAATAGTGTCAACAGCACAGCACAGTGATTGATGTTTCTTCTTTAATTTTGAAAACCACACTCAACTTCCAATCCAGTTTTCCTTAATATATATTCAACATATAAATTGAATAAACTAAAAAATGAAATGAAATGAAATATGAAAACCTTTTGCTGTTGTTGTTGTTGTTGTTGTTGTTGTTGTTGTTAGCAACTTAAAAACAACAACACAAATAAGCAGATTGAAAGAGAGAGGATGATGGAGGACGCTGGGGGAT
The DNA here is from genome assembly GCF_029215685.1 of Pituophis catenifer annectens. Lineage (NCBI taxonomy): Eukaryota > Metazoa > Chordata > Lepidosauria > Squamata > Colubridae > Pituophis > Pituophis catenifer. The sequence goes on from NW_027256888.1 coordinate 7,333,017, forward strand.
TCTTTGAAGGACCTTCAAAACCAAGAGCCAACATCCTCACATCATCCAGATTGCAGTTTACAGTATGTCCTCCATTGTTTACTTAAAAATTGACTAATTTTAATGCAAGTTGAGCAAGAAGGAAGCAGGCAGATTTTGCCTTGGTCCTCCTGAAGTACTTTTCTCCTTCTTCAGATTAAAACAGAATGTTGGAAGAAATGTCCATCTGGGTTCAGTTCCAAGTGGGGAGAAAGACACTGGAAACATGGAAGCTGTTTGGAAAGATGGTTTAATGGTGGACAGGACCACATGGTTTGAGGTCCTGAGCAATCGAGCACATGGGGTGGGAGAGAGAGAGAGAGGGAGGGAGGAAGGGAGGAAGGGAGGGAGAGGGAGAAGGAGAGGGAGATATATACCAGTGGTGAAATCCAAATTTTTTTACTACCGGTTCTGTGGGCATGGCTTGGTGGGCGTGGCAGGGGAAGGATACTGCAAAATCTCCATTCCCTCCCCACTCCTGGGGGAAGGATATTGCAAAATCTCCATTCCCACCCCACTCTGGTTCTGACAGGTTCTCCAGAACCTGTCAGAACCTGCTGGATTTCACCCCTGATTTATACCCTCTCTTGAGCTTTGAACTTGCTTCCTGTTCCTGTGAAAGAAATGTATTCTGATTGGTTGTCGGACTCCCATGGGGCCATGCAGGGGTAACTTTGTAGGTTGCCTTGAGTCCTAGGCTTGGTTGAATCTTGCTGGGTGATGTAATGAAGGGGCTTCGGGCAATTCCTCTTATGGCTTAATGGCTTTGTCCCAGTTTGGATCTTGAGTGAGGGCTAAACCCTGGAGCTGAAGCTCTTTTGTCTTGGAGATAAACTGGCACCAAAATATCTGCTGTGGCTGAGTTTCTGTGTCCCTTAAGATTTCTATTTCTCCTTTATAGGAAATATTCTGCCTTTTTAATATTTCCTAGAATATTTCATTCTTCTAGGAGATGGGTGGGTGCTAACTTTCTACAAGAGTAATGACTAATCTTTACTAATCTTTAGATACATTCAATTCTTCCTGGTACTTATACTGTTAACATTTTAACAACTTTCTCTCTTTTAAACTTAAAAAAAGAGAAATGTTTAAATTACATGTATTTCCCTGCAAGTCTTGAGAAAATGGAGAATGTTTAGAAATTACCCTAGTAGGGCAACACAGAAATATATATTTTACTTACCTCAGACATATTTTCACATTGTAGTTTCCTGCATGTTGAACCATCCTCACTGCTCAGTGACATATATCTGCCTCTCCCTCCATATCTATTCAGTGGTTTTTTTATTATTATTATTATTATTTGATTTATATGCCGCCCTTCTCCGGAGACTCAGGGCGGCTTACAATGCGTTAAGCAATAGCCTTCATCCTTTTGTATATTTATACAAAGTCAGCTTATTGCCCCCACAATCTGGGTCCTCATTTTACCTACCTTAGAAAGGATGGAAGGCTGAATCAACCTTGAGCCTGGTGAGATTTGAACTTGCAGTAATTGCAGGCAGCTAATGTTAATAACAGTACTTTAGTCTGCTGCGCTACCAGGGCTCCCGGGTACCAGGGTTTTGCTGATTACAGTAAGAAACCTGATGAAATTTGAAACAGCTTCATCATCCATTGGCTTCAAATCAGTGGTGAAATCCAATTTTTTTTTTACTATCGGTTCTGTGGGCGTGGCTTGGTGGGCGTGGTGTGGCTTGGATGGGTGTGGCTTAGTGGACGTGGCAGGGGAAGGATACTGCAAAATCCCCATTCCTTCCCCACTCCTGGAAGAAGGATATTGCAAAATCTTCATTCCCACCCCACTCCAGGGGAAGGATACTGCAAAATCCTCATTCCCTCTCCATTCCTGGGGAAAGGACATTACAAAATCTCCATTCCCACCCCACTCTGGGGCCAGACAGAGGTGATATTTGCCGGTTCTCCGAACTACTCAAAATTTCCACTACCGGTTCTCCAGAACCTGTCAGAACTTACTAGATTTCACCCCTGCTTCAAATAGAGTATTTAATATTTCATAAAAGGAAGCATCCAGAGACAATATCTTTGTCATTTAGGTTTTTTGTGGTTTTTTTTTTAGTGCAATCTTCAACAATATTTTAGTTTCATTAATAACTACCTTGTTGATGTAATGACTGCCTATTTTTCAGGGGGAAAATCAAGTTGCAGCATATTTCCCAGGTCTGTTAATGGTTTCACATTGTTCTCAGAAATAATAATTGGATAGGAAATTTGTCACCCTGAAGCTGTTAGTCGAATGGTATCAAAATGGAAGTTAATAATAGCTTAGACTCATTGAGTAAATGAATGCTTAGAAAAAACTACCTCCACTAATTAGGTTCCCTTATATCCAAGAATAAATGCTTCTATTCTTAACGAAATATTTTTGGCCCTCTGAGTAGTTCCTCCATTGTGTTATCTGAGGAAGAACCTCAACATTGAGATATTTCCTTTTAATCTGTTCTTAATCTATGTATTATGTATTATGTATTTATGTGTTTTTACTTGGCTGTACCTCCCTGAGTCCCTAGGGAGAAGGGCGGTATATAAATCTAAAGTAAAATAAATAAACATGAGAAGTCTTCAACATTTCACCATAAGGTTGCATTGTAGCAACCTTTCAAGCACCTGGAGAGGCCACCTCCCTCCTTAAAAAAAAATCAGTGAAGATCATGAGAGATACTGTAAAATAATTTTAAGAGCAATTCTATTAAGATCAAATGAGTTATTATTATTGTTTTAATCAACATACTAGGCCCTAGGGACTGTCTTGATTCATTTCAAGGCTAATAATAATAATAATAATAATAATAATAATAATAATAATAATAGTAGTAGTAGTAGTAGTAGTAGTAGTAGTAGTAGTAGTAATGTCCAAGAATTTTACAAAACACTTCAAGAAATTGAAGCTTCCTGCAAAAACACCAGCGGAACTGCAAAAAACTGTTCTACTCTGAATATCGTACATCTTAAGAAGGTACTTGATTGATACCTAGGACGTTGGCAGCAACCCGTATCAACCATTAGCACCAGTCAATGGTATTTGTGATGCATTTTTGAATGTTCAGTTGACTGAGTTTCATGTTTAATGAATAAAAGAGTTGATGATGATGATGATGATGATGATGATGATGATGATGATGATGATGACAATAATAACAACAACCTGTATCCGAAAAGTCATGGGAACATAAAGTGGAAAAAGTTGTTGAAAATGAGATGGTGAAGATGATTAAGATGGGAACCATCAAGAAAGAAACGGAAGATTTAATACTCGCTGCTCAAGAACAAGCACTACAAACTAATGCCATGAAAGCGAAGATACAAAAATCCACCGACAATCCAAACTGCCGACTTCGCAACAACAAAGTCGAAACTGTTTCACATTTAATATGTGAATGCAGCAAAATCGCACAAACTGATTACAAAGCTAGACACAACTGAGTTGCTAAATTAATCCACTGGTCATTATGTAAAAAATGCGACTTACCTGTATCCAAAAAGTCATGGGAACATAAAGTGGAAAAAGTTATAGAAAATGAGAAAGTGAAGATCTTGTGGGACTTTCGAATACAGACAGATCATCACTTGGAACACAACACGCCAGATATCACAGTTATCAAAAACCGAAACGTACAATTTATTGACATCGTGGTACCAGGAGATGCCAGAGTCAAAAAAAAAAAAGAACTGGAAAAAAATCATGAAATATTGCTACCTGGCCATCGAAACTACACGACTATGGATGAAACATGTAACAGTGATACCCATAGTCATCGGGGCACTTGGTACCATGTCCAAGAATTTTATAACATATATCAGCAAATTGCAGCTTCCTGCAATAACACTAACGGAACTGCAAAAAACTGCGCTACTTGGAACATCATAGGTCTTAAGAAGGTACTTGATTGATAGCTAGGATGTTAGCAGCAACCAGTATAAACCATTAGCACCAGTTAATGGTATTTGTGATGCATTTTTGAATGTTCAGTTGACTGAGCTTCATATTTAATGAATAAAGATAATAATAATAGTAATATTAATAGTAATAATAATGTCCAAGAATTTTACAAAACACTTCAAGAAATTGCAGCTTCCTGCAATAACACCAGCGGAACTGCAAAAAACTGTGCTACTCAGAACATCATATATTTTAAGAAAACACTTGGTTGTTACATAGAACGCTGGCAGCAACCCGTATCAACCATTAGCACCAGTCATTTTAAATGTCCAGTTGACTAAGTTTCATGTTTAATGAAGAAAAGAGATGATGATGATGATGATGATGATGATGATGATGATGAGAAGAAGAAGAAGAAGAAGAAGAAGAAGAAGAAGAAGAAGAAGAAGAAGAAGAAGAAGAAGAAGAAGAAGAAGAAGAAGAAGAAGAAGAAGAAGAAGAAGAAACTCAAGATCTTGTGGGACTTTAGGATTCAGACTGACAGGCACTTGATCCACAACACACCTGACATAACAATAGTTGAAAAGAAAAAAGTATGGTTCATTGACATTGCAATACCTGGTGATGCACGGGTTGAAGATAAGCAGCAAGAAAAAAATCACAAAGTACCGAGACTTGCAAATTGAAGTTGAGCGACTGTGGAGAAAGAAATCGTGTGTTGTCCCGATTGTAATTGGAGCCCTTGGAGCAATACCCAAAGGGCTACCCCGCTATTTAGAAATTCTAAATTTGCCGGACTTGAACATTTCGATTCTACAAAAAACCACCTTACTCGGAACAGCTTACATCCTCCGACGATACCTTAACAGTTCCTAGGTCCTTGGTTAGGACTCGAGCTGCTGAGCTATTAACCAACATCAAAGGCTGTGCATCTCACTAAAGATTAAATAATAATAATAATAATAATAATAATAATAATAATAATAATATAATCAATGGTGTTTGTGACACATTTTTAAATGTTCAGTTGACTGAGTTTCATATTTAATGAATAAAAGAGATAATAATAATAATAACAACTTTGAAGTCTCACATTTAACTCAGTTTTCTTTTCTACCTACTAGAATTGCAGAAGAAAACAGCAAAAAAAAAAATAACAAAAGGGAACGTAAGTTTATAAAGCCTTGAAGTTCTATCCGACTGCATCTTGAGTCAGCTGACATAGAGGGACCATCTCACCTCTGCTTTTCCTTGTTTTATAGTAAGCCTGCAGTAACGATCTCTTTGCACACAACCTCAAAACAAATAAATGAAAAGAACTCTAATAAACCAACAGATTTGCATAAAGAAACACACCATACTGAATTGTTGGGTGCTTATGAAGAGAGCACAAGTTGCGGTAATTTAAAACAAGACCATATTCTATGCTTTTTGCTTTTTTCCCCCCATTCTGGGGAACTGAGAAATGTTTTAAGGAAATCTATTCCGTTTGGGGAATCTTCATGTAAGATGCAAGCTGCACCATTGCGAGATAAGAAGCAGTGGATGGAACCTTATCAAAGAGGGATCCAGCTAGAGGTAGTATTTAAATGAACCAGTAGTGGAGATCGCAGGTGGGTTAGGCTATGCCATCCTATTTAGCCACGTTTTTGAGGCTGGGCACATGCGTGGAAAGTGGGCGGAGCCTCGCACTGCTGCCGCTACCGGTTCACCGAACCAACCGCCGCCACCGCTACCAGTTTGCGTGAACCGGTGCGAACCGGTAGCATTTCACCCCATATCCAATCTAGAAATAAGGAGAAATTTCCTGACAGTTAGAGCAATTAATCAGTGGAACAACTTGCCTCCAGATGTTGTGGATGGTCCATCCCTGTCGGTTCCTAAGGAAGAGGCTGGACAACCATTTGTCTGAAATGGTATAGTGAGCAGGGGGTTGGAGTAGAAGACCTTCAAGGTCCCTTCCAATTCTGTCATTCTGTTCGGTTCTATCTGTTATCTTACATCTTTCAGAAATTCTGGAGGTCTTGTAGTGAATTCTGGTGTACTGTTGAAGAAAAGCCAGGTTGGCAATTAATTCTGGACCGTATATTTTTTTTAAAACCCTCCTATTTCAAATCCTGAGAATCATTATTTGGCTTTCCTCAAAATGTTGTAACCTAGCCTTCCTGCTCTATCTGATCCATGCGTAACTCTTTCTTTCTTTCTTTCTTTCTTTCTTTCTTTCTTTCTTTCTTTCTTTCTTTTTCTTTTCCTTCCTTCCTTTTCCTTCTTTCCTTCCTCCCTTCCTTTCTTTCCCTTCCTTCCTTCCTTGCTTCCTTCCTTTTCCTTCCTTCCTCTTTCTTTCTTTCCCTTCCTTCCTTTTTTCCTTCCTCTTCCTTCCTTCCTTCCTTCTTTCCTTCCTTCCTTCCTTCCTTAATTTGTTATATGATATTCCTCCCTTCCTTTTCCTTCCTTCCTCTTTCTTTCTTTCTTTCCCTTCTTTCCTTTCTTTTCCTTCCTCTTCCTTCCTTCCTTCCTTCTTTCCTTTCTTCCTTAATTTGTTATATGATATTCCTCCCTTCCTTTTCCTTCCTTTCTTCCTTTCTTTTCCTTCCTTCCTTCCTTCCTTCCTTCCTTCCTTCCTTCCTTCCTTCCTTCCTTCCTTCCTTTCTTTCTTTCTTTCTTTCTTTCTTTCTTTCTTTCTTTCTTTCTTTGTTTTTCCTTCCATCCTTCCTTCTCCTTCCTTCCTTCCTTCCTTCCTTCCTTCCTTCCTCCCACCCTCCCTCCCTCCCTTCCCTTCCCTCCCACCCTCCCTCCCTCTGTCCTTCCTTCTTTGCATTGCTCATTTTCTGATTCAACCAAAGCAAACTGACAGCCCGAAGAATTTTTGCAGGCTTTTGCAATCCCAGTCTTACAAATGTCTACAACACCAAACGATCTGTTCCAAAAGGAACTCCAGAAGCTGTTCTTTCTCTTTCCTGGTTTGTTACCCAAGCATACAGAACATAGTCGGGGAGGAAAAAAAAAAAACACCTTTGTTTTCAATTGCTTCCTGTGACAATGAATTAGACCCTCCTGTGGGCAGGCTGTTATCATGAGGCACTAAGTGTGGGATTTGGAGCTTTGCTCTTATACAAAGCTACCACTTTGTGGTTTAGTAGAGTCCCCAGGTGCCATTAGTGACACGGACTTGCCTGTGGCTATACATTTTGTATTCATAGAATCCGACATGCAGAAAGAGTTAGACAGTCTAAATCCACTGAAGTTCTGAATGAGAAAGGTCGGCTGCAATGAACTGAAAGTTGACTTATGAGTAAAAAAAATAAAATATGAAATATGCTTCTGAGCTTGGAAGAAAATCATCAGGTGAATCTCTCTCTCTCTGTCTCTCTCTCTGTCTCTCTCTCTCTTGTCTCTCTCTCTCTCTCTGTCTCTGTCTCTGTCTCTGTGTGTGTGTGTGTGTGTGTGTGTGTGTCTCTCTGTGTGTGTCTCTCTCTCTCTCTCTCTCTCTTTCTCTCTCTCTCTCTCTCTCTCTCTCTCTCTCTCTCTCTCTCTCTCTCTCTCTCTCTCTCTCTCTCCATAATAGATTTCTACAATCTACATGTTTATAGCAATATATCAATAGCACTTAAGACTTTACTACAGTGCTTTTCATCTGGTTTATTTTCTGCAACCCAACAAGACAAACACAGACTTCAGAGGATAATTAGAACTGCAGAAAAAACAATGGCTACCAACCTGCCTTCCATTGAGGACCTGTATGCTGCACGAGTCAAAAAGGAGGGCTGTGAAAATATCTACAGACCCCTCGCATCCTGGACATAAACTGTTACAACTCTTACTCTCAAAATGACACTATAGAGCACTGCACACCAGAACAACTAGACACAAGGACAGTTTTTCCCCGAACGCCATCACTCTGCTAAACAAATAATTCCCTCAACACTGTCAAACTATTCACTAAATCTGCACTACTATTATTCTTCTCATCGTTCCCACCACCCATCTCCTCCCACTTATGCCTGCATGACTGTAACTTTGTTGCTTGTGTCCTTACGATTTATATTGATATTGATTGTTTCCTAGTATGATTTGATTGCTTATTTGTACCCTTTGACCAGTGGTGGGATTCAAATAATTTAACAACCGGTTCTCTGCCCTAATGACCAGCTGGGTAGGCGTGGCTCGATGGCCATGTGACCATGTGGGCATGGTCAACTCAATGTCACTCACGTCTATGGGCGAAGTGCCTTAGCTGTTACAATGTAATAAGGGTTAACCAGAGAGGCAGTTTCTGGAAGCAGGGCAATAAAGATTAGGCTAGAAACAACACCAGAATGTTTCCTTCCTGCCTTCCTTACAGGATTAGCCCTGTAAAGTGGGAAAAAACAAAATAAGATTTCTTCCAACAGCTGGTTCGCCAAACTGCTTAGAAAGTTAACAACCGGTTCTCCCAAATAGGTGTGAACTGGCTGAATCCCACCACTGCCTTTGATTATCATTAAGTGTTGTAACTTATGATTCTTGACGAATGCATCTTGTCCTTTTATGTACACTGAGAGCATATGCACCAAAGACAAATTCCTTTTTTTTTAATAAAGTTTTTTTTTTTTTTTTACCCATACACACACCCAAACATATAATGTAGTTTTGCTGATCAGAGTATTTGGCCGGTTAACAAATTTAAACAGTTTTTAGTCCTTTCAACTAAAATTACAATTTCTATACCTCCTTTTTGCCATAGTATTTATTTTCATGTATTTTTTACCAATATTACCCTTCAATTTCATCTCTAATTTTAACCAAATTCCATTTTTCCTTCTATTCTATATTAAACCCCTTGTCAATTTGCAAAGCTTTCAAGTTGCCATGAGCAGGAGGGAGGGGGAACCGAAGTGAATTCCATATATTCTTTCTGACCGCAATCAGAAGGAGGGTGTTAGGTTTCACAGCCAGCCAAAGTGTTAATTGGAGAATGTGATTTATGACATGGCCAGAGAGGAGGGGAGAGACAGGGTCATAGAGGAATGTAAATCTATGTAGGATCAGTCCTAACTGCATCCGAGTATTGCTGGGATGGTGCTTTTAATAAATGAATATATTTCCTTTGAAGTTGGATCATGGCTCATGAATTAATTAGGGCATCTTTCGGAAACTTGACACCCCTTCTCATTGTCATCTGTTTTTGTATCCATCATCAGATTAATTAATTTTGTGGTGTTACAGTTGTTCAATTCTTATAGGAATAGTAAACCACTTATTTTATAGCATACATTTCCTTAAATAATACAGTCCAACATTTTAATATAAATCAATTAATTATGTAAATATGTTTTTCATTTATATATTCAAACAAGAAAAAAAAAGAATATAAATGTGGATATTTCAATTAGTTCCATTTTCATACATCAAACAATTTTCCCCATATGTTCCTCCAAACCACATCTTAATCATTTCTACTTTCACCACGATATGCAATTAAAAATATTTCATGTATTACAATTTCCATAGTTAAATTTAAAAATATTCTAGCTGTTATCCTCTAATCATATAGCTTTCCCCATGCAAAGACAAATTCCTTGTGTGTCCAATCACACTTGGCCAATAAAGAAATCTGTTCTGTTCTGTTCTGTTCTATTCTATTCACATACTGGGGGCAATATGCTAAATCTCTAAACTACTTAGAGCTATAAAGGGCTATAAAGTGAAGCGGTATATAAATGTAAGTGCTATTGATACATTGCTATAAACATGTAGATTGTGGAGATCTCTTATGGTGGCACCAAGTGCAATTGGTCTGCATTCATTCATTACAACTGCACTCTTTTATTACAGCTGACCCAACCTTTCATTTGTCTAACATATTTTGTTATGACATAAACAAACTTGAAAGACAAGAAGTAACACACTAAAAGTAAAACACCAAGAGTATGGAAAAGTGGAATGCAAATTTATCAGTAGGGGAAAAAAAGGTAAGGTTTAATTTAAAAAGAAGATTTTAAAAATGTTGTTCAGTTGTTTTGCTGGGAATAAAAGGAATGGAAACAGAAATATTTAAGTTGACTTTTACTAACAAGGAAGGAGTGCTTTCCAATTTTATTTTATTTTTAATTTGATTTATATGCCGCCCTTCTCCGGAGACTCAGGGCGGCTTACAATGCATTAAGCAATAGCCTTCATTCTTTTGTATATTTTTTTATACAAAGTCAGCTTATTGCCCCCACAAACTGGGTCCTCATTTCACCTACCTTAGAAAGGATGGAAGGCTGAGTCAACCTTGAGCCTTGGAGAGATTCGAACCAGCAGAAATTGCAGGCAGCTGTGTTAATAACAGGGTGCACTAAACCACTGTACTATCAAGGCTCCTATTTTCTATAAACTTTCATATATTTCTTTCAGCATCTTCACTAAATATTATTATCTGGGTAACATGTGTAATAAACTGAAGCGATTAAGTTAAATCATAATCAATATAATTGCAGCATACTCAGGTACATTTCTGCTTCGAAGTGTCTAAATTTGGTTTGTTTCCAGGTGTGATGCTAATATAGTCTTAATATTTACAGTTTTGGTGTCTCTTTGCCATGACATCTTCTCTCTGATCTCTACATTTTTGGATGGAATTATACGGACTTCAGCAAAGTACATAAGATCAGATTCTGTCGAAAAACACCACTAAAGACGTGAATCTGGTAACCGCCTCATTTCGTTACCTTCACTTGAACTCCTGTTCAACTCCTGTTGATGTACTTAACCGAGAATTATGTGACAAGGTTTTTCACCCTTTCAATGAAATGAGGGGAAAACAAATGTTCACGATAGAGAGAGACTGCAGCATGAAAGAAAAGTTGCGTTGAGAGATAACTCTAATGCATCCTCTGACCACCATACAAAGGGCAAAGATGTATTTAAGATGAGATTTCAGAGTCTGTCAAAATTACCGTCTTTTTCTAAGGATACTGTTTTGTTGTTCTTGCTCTTGTTGTTGTTGTTTTTAGGCTTAGAACAAGGGTGTCAACCTCAATTTCATTGAGGGCCGGATCAGCATTGTGGTTGTCCTCCAGGGGCGGAGGGGGGGGGGCAAGACAGTGGTGTGTTGCCCCTGGTTTGGACCGGTTCGCAAGAACCGGTAGTAAAACCGGTGGGAGCCCCGCCCACCACCCCAGATGTCATCATCGGCGATCTGCGCATGCAAAGCGAGCGTGCGAGCGTGATCCTGTTGCGAACCGACTCTAAGGGGCAGTGCTCATCTCAGTTTCTAAGCCAAAGAGCCAATGCTGTCTGATGATGATTCCGTGGTCATGTGGCCGGCATGACTAAACGCCAAAGGCGTACAGAATGTTGTTACCTTCCCACCAAGGTGGTCCCTATTTTTCTACTTGCATTTTTTATGTGCTTTCGAACTGCTAGGGTTGGCAGAAGCTGGGGCAAGTCACAAGAGCTCACTTCGTTACACGGCGTTAGGGATTTGAACCGCCGAACTGCCGACCTTTCTTATCGACAAGCTCAACATCTTAGCCACTGAGCCACCACGTCCCCCCAAAAAGCTAGCTTTGATTTAGTTGATTTACACCAAATCAGAGACTTTTGAAGTCAATCATGTTTTTTCACTGTTGACTGAGCTATGATCCATCCATCCTTGAAAGCAGTTGCTCTCCTGATTGCTAACCTTTGCTCTGCCTTTATTACTTCCACTCTTTGGCAATTTTTGTCCCCAAATTTCCTTCCAAGCTCAACAGATCTGACATGCCTCGAGGCTGACCTTGGATCATGTCCTATTAAGGGGGAAAATGCAATAACACCAGCACAGCTACGGGTGACTCAAATCTGCCTCAACTCATTGACTAGGAATGAGATGAAAGTTGTCAGGGACACCTTAAACAACAACAATGACAACAACAACAACAACAACAAAAATGATGCCAAGAGAAGAGTGCACCATTGTTCGTTAAAGTGGAAAAAGGACAGACTGACAAGGGTCTTCTCTCCCACTGACCAGCATGCGGAAAAAAATAATAAAGAAGGAAATGTTACAAAATCCTCAGGAGCAGAAGAGAATTATGAGGGAATACCAGCTGTTCAGGATCAGAGACATAGATCCAGAAGATTGGTCGATAACATGCTTTCGATTCTTGATTATTTATTCCTCATAATTTTGTTGTTTGAGATTCAATAAATCTGAAATAGTGAAAATAGTTTATTCATTTCTTTATTAAATTTATATGCCACCCCTCTTAAAAAGGGCCGTGGTGGTGCTGTGGTTAGAATGCGGTATTGCAGGCTAATTCTGCCGACAGCCAGCAGTTCGATCCTGACCGGCTCAAGGTTGACTCAGCCTTCCATCTTTCCGAGGTCGGTAAAAGGAGGATGCAGATTGTTGGGGGCAATATGATGACTCTGTAAACTCCTTAGAGAGGGCTGTAAATCACTGTGAAGCAGTATATAAGTCTAAGTGTTATTGCTATTGCTATCAAGAGACTATGGGTATCTTAGAACAAGATTAAAATGACGGTCTAAAACTTTGAAATGATAGGTATTTAACATTAAAATGAACAAAAATTATCTGAGAAAGGATCCAACATGTAACAGGGTAGAGGTGAAGTCTCTTTTTAATCTACTAATCACATCCAGAGTGAGATGCTGCCATTGGGGTCCCGAACCAGTTAGCAGAGCCAGGTTTTCAAGACCTCTGAAAGGCTAAGAAAGGCAGCATTTAACATCCAGCTGCCTGCAATTACTGCGAGTTCAATTCTCACCAGGCTCAAGGTCGACTCAGCCTTCCATCCTTTCTAAGGTGGGTAAATTGAGGACCCAGTTTGTGGGGGCAATAAGCTGACTTTGTATAAAATATACAAAAGTATGAAGGCTATTGCTTAGCGCATTGTAAGCCGCCCTGAGTCTCCGGAGAAGGGCGGCATATAAATCAAATTTAAAAAAAAAAAAAAAAATGGGGGCAGAGTTCATCTTGAGGAGCAGAATCAGGGGTGAAATGCTCCCGGTTCGGACAGGATCGACCAATCCGGTAGCGATGGTGGTGGGTGGTTCGGAGAACCGGTAGCAAACATCCCTGTCCCCCCCCCCCATGCCCAGCTGAGCCAGACAATCATCAGAGGCTTTTTTTTTTTTTAATTTTTAAAAGCATTTTTTATACAACCTCTTCCACCACTTAAAAGTAAAAGAAAAAGCCTCTGATGATCGTCCGTCTCAGCTGGGATCATTAGAGGCTTTTAAAAGAGAAAAAAGCCTCTGCCAATCAGGCAACTCAGCTGGGATCGTCAGAGGCTTTTAAAAATATATATTTTTTTACAACTTCTTCGGTTGAAAAAAATGCTTTTAAAAGTAAAAAAAAAAAAAGAGCCTCTGATGAAAAAAAAAAAACCTCTTCAGCTGAAGAGGTTGTAGAAAAAATGCTTTTAAAAGTTAAAAAAAAAAAGTTGGCCACGCCCACCCAGTCACATTACCCCTCACCACCAAGCCACACCCACAGAACCAGTAGTAACAAATTTTACATTTCACCACTGTGTATATTTATAATTATAAGGTATATATAGAAACAAGGGATAATGGGACAAAAAGATAAGTATAAATCAAAGAAAAGTAGAGGGGAAAATGTAAATAATAGAGGATTACCGCTATGAAACTCTTGTAAAGAAGGAATACTATGTCTTGTTGTTTTAAAAAATAAAAAGTATTTTTTTAAAAAAGTACATTGCAGTAGTCCAGACCTATTTGCTTCCACATTGCCAGTAAATTCTAAATTTCTCTATACATATGCTGGACATTTAGAGTTTATGTGTGGGTGAGTGGATACACAGAAGTTTCTAGAGAAAGTGCTGGAAACAAAGGCTGGATCCAAATTTATTCTTAAAGTCATGACAAAACAAAGATATCTCTCTTTTTTTATTTTTTTTATTTTTTTTATTGAGTAGACAATATATTACAATTCAACCTTTTCGGTTTGGCAACGTGTAGTCATACTATATGCTTATAAATATGGTAACTAGTAGATTATATAAATGATTTACAATTAAAACATAGGATATTTGTGAAATTAATACATTATAAATTGTAATATAATGATACATAAGTTAAGTTGGTAGTTAAGCGTTGTCCCCCTTAGTAGTTAACTTTTGCATTTATTTTCCAACCACCTATACCACAAATCCCATACCGTATAAAACTCCGAATCCTCCTTCTCATTTAATACATATGTTAATCTGCACATTTCTGCGCATTCCAATATTTTATTGACTATGTGTTCCTCAGTTGGACAACTTTTCTCCTTCCAATGTTGTGCATAGGAAAGTCTCGCAGCTGTAACGATGTGGATAATTAAATATTTCTTCTTCTTCCCATATGCTCGTTTTAGTACTCCCAGGAGATAAATTTCTGCTAGGAAGTTAATATCCTCCTCTATTATTTCTTGGATCCATTTTTGTATCATTTTCCAGAATTTCCTTGCTTCAGGGCACGTCCACCACATATGTTAGAAGGTACCTTGCCAATGACCGCATTTCCAACACTTGGGGCTTGCGTTTGGGTATATCTTTGCAATCCTAGATGGTGCTAGGAAGAAAGATATCTCATTCTTTGATTTGCTTCTCTTTCATGCCACTCTATTTTTTTTTGCAGAGAAAATGAAACAGGTTAGGCATTTTCGCAAATTTTCGCATTTGAATTTCTGAAGCTCTTAGACATTTAGAACTAGTTTATTTTGAGCTGATGCCAAGGGATTTCATTTCATTTCGTAGAGATTTGGTCTAAATCAATCCCTTTCAGCTTGATATTTGAAACTGGAAAAATCATCCACACACACCATAAAGCTGCTCTTTTAACATGTCCTCATGCGTGCACATGGTAATTGTCGAATGTCAAAGTTTAGAGCTTCCTGTAGCACATGGATGAAGGGAGAACTTCAATACACACTTTCTCACACCATGGGATGAGTTTAGAAGCTCTTTTTCTCTGGCACTTTGCATTTATTTCACAGGAAGAAAGCAGGGAAGGTGTGAAATAGCTGTAGCAGGCTGACAGACATGTATTATCCCCAGAATATATTACCGTGTTTCCCTGAAAATAAGACCCTGCCTTATATTTTTTTGAACCCTGAAATAAGCTCTTGGCCTTATTGCCATGCAGTCAAAAGCCCAATTGGGCTTATTATCAGGGGATGTTTTATTTTGGGGAAAACAGGGTAAAAAAGAGGGAGAAAAAAATCATATCCAGGAATTATTGGATCAGCTGTAATGAAAGAGTGCAGTTGTAATGAATGAATACCAATTACACATCGTGCCTCCATAATAGATTTCCACAATCTACATGGTTATAGCAATATAGCAATAGAATGTAAACTTATATACCACTTCACCAGAGGTGGGTTTCAGCAGGTTCTGACCAGTTCTGGAGAACCGGTAACAGAAATTTTGAGTAGGCCACTTAGCCAGCTTTCATGGCTAAAGCAGAACTAGAACTCACTGTCTCTTGTTTTTAGGTTCATCCCTGAACTAGTAGACTGAACTGGCTCTCTATTGCATTAATCTAATTCATCAGACTCATATTGTCCAAACCAGGGGTGAAAATGCTCCTGGTTCGGACCGGATCAGGCGATCCGGTAACGATGGCAGCGGGTAGTTCAGAGAGCCGGTAGCAAAAATCCCTGCCCCCCCCCACACAGAGACCCATGCCCACCCAATCGCCTGGTCCCCACTTGCCCACTTGGCAGTTTGCTGCTTCTTTCGGGCTCACTCGCTTTTCCTGCCTTGCTTCGGCTGCTGCAATCCATTGCATCCGCTAGCAACTGAATCTGCCTGCCTGCAATCAATCTCATCGGTGAGCAACTGAATCTGCCTGCCTTGTGCCTTCAATTTGGTAGGTAACTGGGAGCTTTACAAAAAAAAATGTTAATTGGGTTTTTTTTTTAGGAGCTTTTTTTTTTTTTTTTTAGACATAGCAATTTAAAGTTAAGGAAGTTTTAAATTTAGCTGCTTTTATCTAAAAATATAAATAAAATAAAATAATAAAATAAAATATTTGTGCAGCTTTCTGAGATTTGGTGTGTTTCTGTAGTGTTTCACTCTACACAAACAAACAAAATCTCACAAAGCTGTATGTGGCATTTTGTGTGGAAAAAGTGTGAAAGTTGGTTTTTGAGCTTTTCGTAGCTATGTGAGGTTCCTGCTTGTTGCAGGGGCCATTCTGGGTGAAGTGCAGCTGCTTTTACATTGTGTGTGAGTCAGTTGTGTTGTGTTTTGTGTGTGTGTGTAAAGTGTGGAAGTTGGTTTTTGGTACCTCTTATTGTTTTGTGTACTTTGTTTATTATTTTTATTGTTTATTATTATTGGCCACGCCCACCCAGTCACTTGATCACCAAGCCACGCCCACCATGTCACCTGACCACCAAGCCATGCCCACTCGGTCACTTGACCACCAAGCCACACCCACCAGGTCACCTGACCACGAAGCCATGCCCACCAATTAAGCCACACCCACAGAACCAGTAGGGAAAATTTTTAGATTTCACCCCTGGTCCAAACTAATGGAATCCCTCCCCTTCTCTGTCTCTGTTTGTGTGTGTCTATATGTACACACACATAAACATTTGCACACACATATAAAGAGAGTATAATGACAGCAGAGGTGAGAGACATATTTACTTGTATCACAGAAAGAGACCATTAACAAAGCATTAACTCCAAATTACCCAGATGTTCTGCTACTAAATAGCTGCAGTTAAGAAAACTTAGTATTTACTAAATCTGTGATATATTAAATCTCCCAGTGCATTCTGATTCAATTATATCCACAATGAAATTGGTCTTCATCATTATGTTTTTTTTTCTCAAGGACACCTTTTTATTATATGTTTTACTATAGTTTTTACAATAGAATTTATTCAAAATGACCTACACTCAAAGGGATCAAGGTTGCATTGTTTTTGGTCTATAGATAACATACATTTTTTTTAAATAAAAAAAAACATGTATGCAGTTCAGTGGTGAGAAAAGAAAGATCCTGACAGCATTCCAAAAAACCCCCCAACTCCAAGTAAAAACTCTGAAGCCAACATTTTTCAAAGTTCTATTTACTAGAATAGGTAAACTGACACATCTGGGAAAACCTGAATCTGAGAGGTCCGGGTTTTCCCTCAGTAAATCAAAATCCCCAAAACCATCCCCTCACTCCTCAGTCGATCACATGCTCCAATCACCATCCGTCCCATCTTGAGACAACACTCCGACCACTCCTTCTCCAGATGCAGGATCGACCTGACTTTGACTGACAGGAAGAATGCTATTATGTCTAAAGACAAACCCTTTACTTAACGCCTCCCCCTCCTACTTTCCCACACATGAGAAGGTGGCAGCGTGGGAGCTTCCAGCTTAATATGGCTTCCAAAGCTGACAGATCCTGCACATGGGGAGGAAAAAACAGATGCACAGATACAATATAAGATAGGCAGTACTTGACTCAATCTGTGGGAGGATCTAGGTGTCCCAGTGGAGCACCGCTTAAATATAAGTCATTACAATGCTACAGGTGTCCAAAAAAGCCAATACAGTCCTAAGATATATCAACAGAGGGATATCATCAAGATCACAGGAAGTAATAGTAAGGTTCTACATTTAGGCAAGAAAAACAAAATTCACAGGTACAGTATATGTGCTACCTTGCTCAATAGTAGTCACTGTGAGTGACTACTCTTGGAGTCCTAGTGGACAACAATTTAAATATGAGCCAGCCGTGTGCAGCAGCTGCTAAAAAAGCCAACACAGTTCTAGGCTGCATCAACAGAGGGATAGAATCAAGATCACATGAAATGTTAATACCACTTTATAATGCCTTGGTAAGGCCACACTTGGAATACTGCATTCAGTTTTGGTCACCACGATGTAAAAAAGATGTGGAGACTCTAGAAACAGTGCAGCCCCTGAGATGGGCTGCACTGTTTCTGCACTGAGAAGAGCAACCAAGATGATTAGGGGACTGGAGACTAAAACATATGAAGAACGGTTGCAGGAACTGGGTATGTCTAGTTTAATGAAAAGAAGGACTAGGGGAGACATGATAGCAGTGTTTCAATATCTCAGGGGCTGCCACAAAGAAGAGGGAGTCAAGCTCCAAAGCACCTGAGGGTAGGACAAGAAGCAATGGGTGGAAACTAATCAAGGAGAGAAGCAACCTAGAACAAGGAGAAATTTCCTGACAGTTAGAACAATTCATCAGTGGAACAACTTGCCCCCAGAAGTTGTGAATGCCCATTCCATAATTCTTTTTAAAAACTAGCTTTTGATCCATTTCTTCCCTTTCCATTTGGCACTTAGTGGTAATTGTTACTGCCTTCTTCATTTCTGTACTTGAACCATTCATTATGTTCCCATTTCTATTGCTATTCAGGAAATCGCTTCCATTATGGTTACTTTTCTAAAATACGTTATCTCACACGTTTTCTTAACATTGCTTTTCTTCTCTTAGAGTGTTTATTAAACACGATGCTTTACAAATTAGCACTTTGACAATTAGAGTGTTATTTAATTCAGCTTACTGACTTTGATAACAGTTGGGTTACCCATTGTCCGTTCATCTCACCACTAAATAAGATGCAAGAGTCTATGTAACCGAATGAATAAGTAACAAATTAAATCAAGAAATATCTGGGGGTTTTTCTTGCTCTTCTTTTAATGACCCTGGAATCCCTTGTTTTAGGGTGGGTTCAGGGTCACTAATTGAAGCTGAGCATTTACTGGTCAGATGCCCTTCCTGACACTTATGCAGAGTTTGCAGCAGACAATTACTCACTGTGCCCAGAGAGAGAAATGATTGTGAGATGAGGCCCCCAAGCCATTCTCAAGAAATATATCTGGGTATTCATTTAAAAATAAAATAAGAGTTATTATTAATTATTATTATGGTTAAATTAGGTGGAGAAATATGGAAACAAATGGGAAGATATAAATTGGGGAAAGAAAACTAGGTACCTGTTTATGTTAAATGTAAATAAAATATTTAGATTAAGAGAATATACTGTATATATATGATATACTAGGAATATATGTATAAGAGATAGATTAAGATAAGAAAGAGAAAATGTATAAATATAGATTACTGATGCGAAAATGTTGAAAAGAAGAAGATGTAAAGATCAATTTTTGTTTGTTTTGTTGTTGTTTGTAGGTTTGTTTGTTCGTATTAAAAAAATGTTTAATAAAAATTATTTTTTTAAAAAAACGAGTGTGACATCCATTTTTTACATCAAGCTATTATTTATTTATTTATTTATTTATTTATTTATTTATTTATTTATTAATCATATTTCTATGCCGCCCACTCTCCGAGGACTCTGAGCGGCTTACAACAATCGACAGTATACTAAATAGCATATTGCCCCCAACAATCAAAAGAGCCTTGATGGTACAGTGGTCTAAGCACCCTGTTATTAACACAGCTGCCTGCAATTTACTGCTGGTTCGAATCTCTCCAAGGCTCAAGGTTGACTCAGCCTTCCATCCTTTCTATAGTAGGTGAAATGAGGACCCAGTTTGTGGGGGCAATAAGCTGACTTTGTATAAATATACAAAAGTATGAAGGCTATTACTTAATGCATTGTAAGCCGCCCTGAGTCTCCGGAGAAGGGCGGCATATAAATCAAATTAAAAAAATAATAATAATAATCTGGGTCCTTATTTTACCCACCTCGGAAGGATGGAAGGCTGAGTCAACCTTGAGCCGGTGAGATTTGATCCGCTGATCTGCTGAACTAGCAATGAACTAGGCTTCTACTAACTACTCTTGTAGTTACTTAGAAAATCTCCAGAGTATCCAAATTGTGCTTAAGTACATGCCCAGAACATATTGGCCATCAGAGGTGAGAAAATGTTGGCCATCAAGAGACTTCTTACCTGTAAGACATGAAGGAAAATCAGGCTGTCCTTCTGGATTTATTTGGAAATATTTCTTAGGACAAAGCTTCTATCATATCCTTTTAGACAACTTCATTACACTTCTACTTTAGGGTGCTGAAATAAATAACTTTACCCAACGTTTTGGATATTGGGGAAACAAAGAAAGCTAATTCTATGGCTTTGCATATCCTGCTAGCGATGTTTGGTTCTTACATTAAAGGGGTAGGTTTGTACCTAAGGGTTTTTGCTTTAGTTTCTGTTGGTTTGTCTGTCTATGGCAGTGGTGGCAAACTTTTTTGCCACCAAGTACTCAAACCGGAACCGGTGGGCATGCACATGCCCACCAGCTGGTCTTCGCGCATTGCTGAGTGCCGGAAACCCGAAGACCAGCTGATCTTCGGGTTTCTGGTACTCCAGTGCATGCAAAGACCAGCTGACTGAAGTGCATGTGCACACCGGAAACCAGAAGAGGAGCTGGCGATGGCACGCATGCCTACAAAGAGGGCTTTGCATGCCACCTCTGGCACGCGTGCCATAGATTCGCCATCACAGATCTATGGAGATTCTCAGTTTTCCATCCAGGTCATGGTTGTCCCAATGGTGTTTTTTTTTTTTTTTCAAAAGACATCTGGACTCTGTTTTTCTTTGAAGATCTTTCATGATTCTCAGAAAGAGCACAAATGACCAGATGACTGCAAGGAATATAGAATAGAATAGAATAGAATAGAATAGAATAGAATAGAATAGAATAGAATAGAATAGAATAGAATAGAATAGAATAGAATAGAATAGAATAGAATAGAATAGAATTCTTTATTGGCCAAGTGTGATGGGACACACAAGGAATTTGTCTTTGGTGCATACGCTCTCAGTGTACATAAAATTCATCAAGAATCATAAGGTACAACACTTAATGATAGTCATAGAATAGAATAGAATAGAATAGAATAGAATAGAATAGAATAGAATAGAATAGAATAGAATAGAATAGAATAGAATAGCAGAGTTGGAAGGGACCTTGGAGGTCTTCTAGTCCAACCTCCTGCTTAGGCAGGAAACTCTACACCACTTCAGACAAATGGTTTTCCAACATCTTCAAAACTTCCAGTGTTGGAGCATTCACAACTTCTGGAGGCAACTTGTTCCACTGATGAATTGTTCTCACTGTCAGGAAATTTCTCCTTAGTTCTAGGTTGCTTCTCTCCTTGATTAGTTTCCACCCATTGCTTCTTGTCCTGCCTTCAGGTGCTTTGGAGAATAGCTTGACTCCCTCTTCTTTCTGGCAACCCCTGAGATACTGGAACACTGCTATCATGTCTCCCCTTGTCCTTCTTTTCATTAAACTAGACATACCCAGTTCCTGCAACCGTTCTTCATATGTTTTAGCCTCCAGTCCCCTAATCATCTTTGTTGCTCTTCTCTGCACTCTTTCTAGAATCTCAACATCTTTTTTACATCGTGGCGACCAAAACTGAATATAAATCCTTTCATCCTCCATCATTCAGTCAGAACTGAAGAAGCTTCTTGGATTAAAAGCAAAACCTCTTTAAGGAAAAACAAAGTCCAGTTGCCTTTTGAAAAAGCACTTTGGGGACATTTCTGTTTGTTTGTCTTCCCATTTGAGGACCCGGATTGTGGGGGCAATAAGCCAACTTTGTATAGAACAACACCGCTTAGGGGTGGTCGAAAACCCTAATAAGCAGGTATATACAAAAAAGTATGCAGGCTATTGCTATAATGCATTGTAAGCCGCCCTGAGTCTACGGAGAAGGGCGGCATATAAATTGGACTAATAAATAAATAAATAAATAAATTTGATCCTGTGATCTTTTCTACTCTTTTTACATTTTTCATAAAAGAAAATTCACATTTCATATAGAGCAGAAAGCTTTTGGACCACAGTGATATTACTTGATTGGGAAACATTTCTGCATGAGATTAAGCCATTCTAAACCTATTTAGGCTCAGTTGTAGAAATAAATGTTCACACATTCTGCTTTTAGCAAAGTTAAATATTCAGTTCCCCTAAATTTTGCAGTTTCTAAATTTCGCCCTATTTTTTTTTTTCTTACATTCACCTTTTTTCTGAACGCAGTTTTCCAAAGAGATATGTAGGCTAGTGAAAATTTGTGTGCCAGCTTTTATTTTAAAATAAAAAGTGGTTTAGGTATACTGATGTGTAAAATAACAAAACAGTGTGATTTACTAAAAATAGGTTGTGAGGTAATTTGTATCCACAGTTAGATAAATTAGGAGAAAATGTGCAGAAAGTCTCTGTTACAAGGTGAAAGCTATTTCTAAACCCTTTTATTTTTCTTAAATATGCTTGGAATCTCTAATTATTAGTATTTGTTTAGCATATGGCAGGGGTGTCAAACTCAAGGCTGGGGGCTGAATCCGGCCTTTGAGGTACTTAGATCTTGCCTGTGGGGCCGCCCTGGAATAGCGAAGGACTGGCCCACAGTGACTCCACCAGTGAAAACAGAGCTCACGAGGATCGTACGTAGCCCACTCCCCATTATTCTTAATGTTAATCTGTATCTGAAATATTTCAGATATTTCAGACAGAAGCACCAAGGCAGTTCAGACCCTCTGCCACTTGCCCAGCCTAGCTAAGTCAACAGTATACTCATGCTGACTTAAACCCACCGGCCGCATTAAATTGACATTTACATGGAAATGTCAGAAACTTGCCAGCAGTGTTTTATTTTATGTTCCTTTTTATATTATTCTCTCGCAGACCTATTACTCACAGGTTCTGTTAATTAAATGTCTTTAGCTCTAGCCAACAGAAACAAAAATTCCAGCGGGAATTATTCATTATTATTTTTTATTTTTTTTTTTTTTGCAGCAAAAACAAATACATAAATAAAATAAAGAAATCTAAAGTTCATGGCACCCTGGAGAATAAAATTCATCCCACACAGCATGGCCTACGTGTGTTGAAGAGGAGAATGAAAAGGGCACAATCAAATATGAAAATGAGAGCAGGAGATGTGGGTTTGTTTTTTGTTTTGTTTTTTTTCTGTAGGAAAATGCAGAGAACTTTTAATAAAATTGTAACTTGTTCAATGCATATCAAGGGAAACCTTGAGGAACACACCCAAAATTCATTTCAAACAATGTCGACTGACGGCCCCCAGGAGGAGAGCCTTTTCTGTGGGGGCACCTACCATCTGGAACGGGCTTCCCCCGGAGTTACGAAACATCCAAGACTTACGCATATTCCGCCGTGCCCTGAAAACATTTCTATTCCAACAAGCTGGTCTGGCCTAACTCTCCCTTTTTAATTGGCTTTTAAACTGGCTTTTAAATTGGGTTTTAAACCTCTTTAGATAAATTTGGATGTTTTTAATCTTTGAGCCTAAATTACTTAATCTGTTTCTTAATAGTTTTTAACTTCTATATGTATTTGTATTTATTATGGCTGTTCACCGCCCTGAGTCCTTCGGGAGTAGGGCGGTATACAAATATGAAAAATAAATAAATAAATAAATAAATTTGAAAGTAACAAGAAGTCAAATTAGACATTTCTGCTTAATTTCTGCTGGAGCATAAGAAGAAGCTTAGGGGACTGGAGGCTAAAACATATGAAGAACGGTTGCTGGAACTGAGTATCTCTAGTTTAATGAAAAGGACTACGGGAGACATGATAGCAGTGTTCCAATATCTCAGGGGGTTTCCACAAAGAAGAGGGAGTCAAGATATTCTCCAAAGCACCTGAGGGCAGGACAAGAAGCAAAGGATGGAAACTAATCAAGGAGAGAAACAACTTAGAACTAAGGAGAAATTTCCTGACAGTTAGAACAATTAATCAGTGGAACAATTTGCCTCCAGAAGTTGTGAATGCTCCAACACTGGAAGTTTTTAAGAAGAGATTGGATAACCATTTGTCTGAAGTGGTGTAGGGTTTCTTGCCTAAGCAGGGGGTTCGACTAGAAGACCTCCAAGGTCCCTTCCAACTCTATTATTATGTTAAGCCTCATTCCAGCCAGCGAGGGCTGTGCTGCAAAGTTGCAAGTTGCA
Source organism: Pituophis catenifer annectens (assembly GCF_029215685.1). Taxonomy (NCBI): domain Eukaryota; kingdom Metazoa; phylum Chordata; class Lepidosauria; order Squamata; family Colubridae; genus Pituophis; species Pituophis catenifer. Next base: position 7,356,840 of record NW_027256888.1, read on the forward strand.
CGAACCTCCCTCTACAGCAGAGATTTACAGCCCCACCATGAGCTGTTTGGCGAGTCCCATATTCCAGAGCTCTAGTCACAGGACTGGCCATTGCTCATCCCGGAGCAGCTCCTTCACCCAAGTGTGCTGCGGACTACCAAAATTTTCTCCGTGGACCACCGGTTGGTGACCACTGGACTAGAAGACCTCCAACTCAGGAGCCTGAGTGGCGCAGCAGACTAATGCTACTGTTAAAGGTAGTATTTAGCTTCCAGCTGCCTGCAGTTACTGCGAGTTCAATTCTCCCCAGGCTCAAGGTTGACTCAACCTTCCATCCTTTCTAAGGTGGGTAAAATGAGGACCCGGTTTGTGGGGGCAATAAGCTGACTTTGTATAAAATATACAAAAGTATGAAGGCTATTGCTTAGCGCATTGTGAGCTGCCCTGAGTCTCCGGAGAAGGGCGGCATATAAATAAATAAATAAATAAATAAATAAATAAATAAATAAATAAATAACCCTCTGTTATTCTGTCATTTCGTTAATTGCTGATACCTTGATCCTACCTGGATTTATTGTATCCGTTTTCCAAACCATTGAAATTAGTAGACATCCTTATCTTTGATAGCAGCAAATTCCATAGTTGACCTATGTGTCAAGTGGAGAAACGTTTTTCTGTATCTGACTGTGAATCTCCTGACATTTAATTGACTAGATGTCTCCAAGGTTTAACCTTGAGATAGAGGGAGGAAAACATATCTGCTTTTCCGCACCAGGTATGGTTTTTAAACAGGTTTCTTATCTTTTCTTACCAACCTTACTCCAAGCTAAGAATCTCTTTCATCCCATGGCACATAACAGTCCTCTAATATTTTGCTGTAGTTTCTTTTCTCAGCTATATACAATATTGTTTTGCGTTTATTAGACTCATTCATACTTCTCCAAGTGAGGTTTTTCCATAGATTTCTGTAAGACTATTACCTTGCTGGTTGTTTTTTTTTTATGGTTTCCTCCAATTAATTCAAAAAATGAAATTTATCAATTAAAATTTTATTTATTTATTGATTATTAGTTCTAATAATAAATAAATAAATGTATTTATTATTCATTAGTTCTAATAAATTATAATATTATTTATTAGTTCTAATAAAATAAATTTAGGTACACCTACCATTATTCTAAAAGGGACACAGTGGCTCAGTGGCTAAGATGCTGAGCTTGTGGATCGAAAGGTCGGCAGTTCAGCGGTGCGAATCCCTAGTGCCGCGTAACAGGGTGAGCTCCCGTTCCTTGTCCCAGCTTCTGCCAACCTAGCAGTTCGAAAGCACGTAAAAAATGCAAGCAGAAAAATTGGGACCACCTTTGGTGGGAAGGTAACAGCGTTCCGTGCGCCTTTGGCATTGAGTCATGCCGGCCACATGACCACGGAGACATCTTCGGACAGTGCTGGCTCTTCGGCTTTGAAATGGAAATGAGCACCGCCCCCTAGAGTCAGGAACAACAAGCACATATGTGCGAGGGGAACCTTTACATTTACCATTATTCTAAATTTCCTTTTCCAAATCAGTTACTGCCAGGTCAATATATTTATATTACTAGATACTTTTGAGATATCGCAATATAAGGACACATATTATTAAAGCTAATAAGCAGTTAGAAGCCTGACTGGGGGAAAATAGGTATCAGTTGCCAAAATAATGAAATCAAAGGAATGTTGCATCTGGTAGAAATTCTCAGATCTAACAATATAGGGAAAATATCCAGGTTTAAATTTAAATCATCCATAGCTTTCAAGTTTTCGGGAAGAAGAGAATGTCAAATATCCTAATATTATTCAGGAATTTATTTTAATTCCCTCTCCATCTTGCTGTCAGAATTCCTTGTCCAGCCACCTTATCCCTGCACCATGTAAGCAGAGCGAAGGAACTATATTTTATGAAAATAAATATTTTTAAAATTTGAAAAATGTAAATATTTTCTCAACATATGACTGGTCATTTAGTGACCATTTTAATTGTGATAGATCCTGTCAAGCACCGAGGAAATCAGAAGATTCAGGCAGTTGAAATGAGTATAAAGATTTATTGCAAGCTTAAGCTCTCTACAAGAATCTGAGCTATTAACGGTCAAGGGAAATGAGCAAGAATTAATGAAGCATTCAAGGTGGGATATTAGATCTTAGATCTCTTGTGGGAGCGCAGGGACTCATGGCTTATGATGCATTTAACCCCTCCTTCAGGCTCAGCCACGTCATCTCATACAAATCACACACACACACACACACCCCGCCAAAAAAAAAAGTACTTACAACCCAGTTCTAAAGTTCTAACAGCACCTCCATGGTCACATGGCCATATTTTGGATGGTTAGCAACTAACCCACATTTACGGCTGTTAGTAACATTCTGCAGTCACGTGACTATGAGTTATGATGTTTTTGCTGAAAACCATTGCTGACTTTTTAGCATTTAGATGATAGATAGATAGATAGATAGATAGATAGATAGATAGATAGATAGATAGATAGATAGCTGATAGATTAGATAGATGAGAAAGAGATGAGAGAGAGAGATGATAGATGATAGCAGATAAACGATAAATGAGATAGATGATAGATTAGATAGATGATAGATAGATATATAAATATATAGATGAGAGAGAGATGAGAGAGAGAGAGAAATGAGAGATGATAGAAGATAGACAATAGATTAGATAGATAGATAGATAGATAGATAGATAGATAGATAGATAGATAGATGATAGATTAGATACATGAGAGATAGATGAGAAAGAGATGATAGATGATAGCAGATAAATGATAAATGAGATAGATAGATGATAGATAGATAAATAGATAGATATAGATAGATAGATGATAGATGATAGATGAGATAGATGAGAGAGAGATTAGATAGATGATAGAAGATAGACAATAGAATAGATAGATAGATAGATAGATAGATAGATAGATAGGTAGGTAGATAGATGGCTGATAGATGAGAGATTAGATAGATGAGAGATGAGAGAGAGATGATAGATGATAGCAGTTAAATGATAAATGAGATAGATAGATGATAGATAGATAAATAGATAGATAGATATAGATAGATGATAGATGAGATAGATGAGAGAGAGATTAGATAGATGATAGAAGATAGACTATAGAATAGATAGATAGATAGATAGATAGATAGATAGATAGATAGATAGATGGCTGATAGATGATAGATTAGATAGATGAGAGAGAGATGAGAGAGAGAGATGATAGATGATAGCAGATAAACGATAAATGAGATAAATAGATGATAGATTAGATAGATGATAGATAGATATATAAATATATAGATGAGAGAGAGATGAGAGAGAGAGAGAAATGAGAGATGATAGAAGATAGACAATAGATTAGATAGATAGATAGATAGATAGATAGATAGATAGATAGATAGATAGATGATAGATTAGATACATGAGAGATAAATGAGAAAGAGATGATAGATGATAGCAGATAAATGAGATAGATAGATGATAGATAGATAAATAGATAGATATAGATAGATAGATGATAGATGATAGATGAGATAGATGAGAGAGAGATTAGATAGATGATAGAAGATAGACTATAGAATAGATAGATAGATAGATAGATAGATAGATAGATAGATAGATAGATGGCTGATAGATGAGAGATTAGATAGATGAGAGAGAGATGAGAGAGAGAGATGATAGATGATAGCAGATAAATGATAAATGAGATATGATAGATAAATAAATAGATATAGATAGATAGATGAAAGATTAGATAGATGAGAGAGAGATGAGAGAGAGATGATAGATGATAGAAAATAGACAATAGATTAGATAGATAGATAGATAGATAGATAGATAGATAGATAGATAGATAGATAGATGACAGATAGATGATAGATAGATAGATGATAGGCTGATAGAGGAGAGAGAGATGAGAAAGAGAGAGGCAGGCAGACAGACATAGATGCTACTCACAAGGAATTGAAGGGTGAAATCTTCTTCATGCTCATTTGAGTGCTGAACTGAATGTAAAGATAATTTCTCCTGAACAAACATGCAGATGCTTGCACAGTAAATTAGATGTTCAGTTAGGAAATTAATATTAGTACAAGTAATCACCCCTTACAGGAGCATGGATAAGGACTGACATCTCTCCAAATTCAATAAATATGAATGTGTGTGGGGTGGGGGGTGGGGGGTGGGAAATGCTTAAATCCATTTCCATTGCTATTTGACCCTCGGAAGGATATCTCTCTGGGTGAGTCCATGCATCTTTCTTCAACCTCCCTAAAATTTCTCCTCTGCGGAAAAAACAAAAACTTGTTTTTGAATATGAATAATATATTATAACATAATATATGGCACCGATCTGGTAGCGATGGAAGCGGGTGGTTCAAAGAACCGGTAGCAAAAATCCCTGCCCCGCCCCCATACCCTGCTGAGCCGCATAATCATCAGAGGCTTTTTTTTTTTTTTTTACTTTTTTACTTTTAAAAGCATTTTTTCTACAACCTCTTCGGCCAAAAAAATGCTTTTAAAAGTTAAAAAAAAAAAGCCTCTGATGATCGCGCGGCTCAGCTGGGATCGTCAGAGGCTTTTTAAAGCATATTTTTCTACAGCCTCTGAAGAGGTTATAGAAAAAATGCTTTTAAAAGCCTCTGATGATCCAAGCTGAGTTGCCTGATCGGCAGAGGCATTTAAAAGAAAAAAAGCCTCTGCCGATCAGGCAACTCAGCTGGGATCGTCAGAGCCTTTTGAAAGCATTTTTTTACAACCACTTCGCCGAAGAGGTTGTAGAAAAAATGGTTTTAAAAGTAAAAAAAAAAAATTGGCCACGCCCACCCAGTCACATTACCCCACCACCACCAAGCCACGCCCACAGAACCGGTAGTAACAAATTTTAGATTTCACCACTGCTAAATATACTATGCCCACAGCATTTCGCTGGTCTACTAATTTAGTCACTTTGTCAAAGAATGAAATAAGATTGGTTTGGCATGATCCGTTTTTAACAACAGATCCAACCAAGAGCCTTGGTAGTACAGTGGTCTAAAGCACCCTGTTATTAAGACCAGCTGCCTGCAATTACTGTAAGTTCGAATCTCACCAGGCTCAAGGTTGACTCAGCCTTCCATCCTTTCTAAGGTAGGTTAAATGAGGACCCAGTTGTGGGGGCAATAAGCTGACTTTGTATAAATATACAAAAGAATGAAGGCTATTGCTTAGCACATTGTAAGCCGCCCTGAGTCTCCGGAGAAGGGCGGCATATAAATCAAATAAAAAAAAAAAAAAAAAAAACCCATGCTGTTAAAAATCCACTGCAGCAAGAATGGTGTATGCACAGAAGTGGAAGAGCGAAAACACCCCTTCAGAAGAGGAGACAATAAGGAAGATACTGGTCTGTGCGGAAATGGACAGTAACATTAAAAATAAAAGATAAAGGGGATCCAGAATACTATGCTATACGGAAGAGATTCTATCAATGGGTAGAAACACGAGGTGGAAGTTAGAATGCAAAAGAATCAGGTTAGGTGGAAATGGAAATAGATACTATGTATGTATTAGAATGTAGATATTAGAATGAAAGATAAATTGATATTCTAGAATATGATGGTCAGAAATAACTGTACAGCACTAGCACTGTTTAAAATAGCACATATGTTAGTTTGTTTTTACCTTTGTTTCATGGCAAGTGGAATGCCAGGACAATTGCCTTGATAGAGGCAATAAGAGCCTTGATAGTACAGGGGTTTAGTGCACCCTGTTATTAACACAGCTGCCTGCAATTTCTGCTGGTTCGAATCTCTCCAAGGCTCAAGGTTGACTTAGCCTTCCATCCTTTCTAAGGTAGGTGAAATGAGGACCCAGTTTGTGGGGGCAATAAGCTGACTTTGTATAAAATATACAAAAGAATGAAGGCTATTGCTTAACGCATTGTAAGCCGCCCTGAGTCTCCGGAGAAGGGCGGCATATAAATCAAATTAAAAAAAAAAATTGCACTGTATTCAATATATTTATATGTAAACAATAAAAAATATATTTTTTTAAAAAAAATCTATAATGCATGTTCCACTGATTAATAGAATAGAATAGAATTCTTTATTGGCCAAGTGTGATTGGACACGCAAGGAATTTGTCTTGGTGCATATGCTCTCAGTGTCCATAAAAGAAAAGATACGTTCATCAAGAATCATAAGGTACATTTAATGATAGTCATAGGGTACAAATAAGCAAACCAGGAAACAATATCAATATAAATCGTAACGATACAAGCAACAAAGTTACAGTCATGCAATCATAAGTGGAAGGAGAAGGATGGTGGGAACGATGAGAAGATTAATAGTAGTACAGAATAGAATAGAATAGAATAGAATAGAATAGAATAGAATAGAATAGAATAGAATAGAATAGAATAGAATAGAATTCTTTATTGGCCAAGTGTGATTGGACACACAAGGAATTTGTCTTGGTGCATAAGCTCTCGGTGTACATAAAAGAAAAGATAAATTCATCAAGAATCCTAAGGTACAACACTTAATAATAGTCATAGGGTACAAATAAGCAATCAGGAAATAATATCAATAGAAATCGTTCTAATTAATTGTTCTAATTGTCAGGAAATTTTTCCTTAGTTCTAGGCTGGATCTCTTTATTAGTTTCCATTCATTGCTTCAGGTGATTTGGAGAATAGGTTGATCCCCCTGTAAGAAAAGCCTGGGGGGGAAAAAGAATTTTTCAGAGATACTTCTGTATAAATTTATTGAGAAAACTATTAAAAAAACATTTTAAAAACTGGCTTTGTAAATATAGACATGGCCATAAACACACATACATACACACAAACACACACTCATACACAAACAATTCTCTGGGAAGTGTTAACTTTTCTTAATTAAAATTAATTTTTATTGGACTACAAAAAGTGTGATAACTTCATTTAATTTCTGCAGAAGCACCTGAGGATTAAATTACAGCGAAGATGTGAGCTGTTCTTTTGCTGGAAACAAGAGCCTTCTATTAATAACTTACCAAATAATATTCCCATTGTTCATTGAGATCTGTAGTATCACCATTTACAATTACCTTGTGCCTTTAGGGAAATAAATAGTTGGCATTGTCTCTGTATTCCTCTTTCATAAGCCTATAGTTGTTTGTGGTTTTTTTTTTCAGTTAGAAGACAATAAATTTCAAATAATATAAAATCAGCTGTCAACAACTTTTCATAATTGGTTACTTTTGAAAACATTGGCTTCTAACAATAAGCGGGTTTTGCAATCCTGTGCAGTTTGTGCTTAATTATTTAGAAGCCTGACATCATGCCTACAGCTTCAAAAAAGAATGTACCATTGAACTTTAAGCCTAGGATTCTTGATTGAATACGAAGTCCAAAAATGCATAAGGAGAAGTTATAACTATAACCTTTAATTCCCAAACTAAAGTCGGATGGAATATATTTCACTTTGACTAGAAGGTGGATTATGGATTTTAAAGGTGTTGAACTTTGTCTGAGTGATGACCACATTTTAAGAGTGAGAATCCCATCAGCGTTGGCCAACTTCCAAGTTACGAGTGGAATAATGGGCATGCAAGTATATCTATCAGGACTGGGGTAAACCAGTCTTCGAAAGTCCGTTTACAACCTGCTTCCACCTTTCACCAATAAAGCTAGGAGAACCTGTGGCTTAGAGGTTAATAGGTAAAGGTTCCCCTCGCACATATGTGCTAGTCATTCCCGACTCTAGGGGGCGGTGCTCATCTCCATTTCAAAGCCAAAGAGCCAGCGCTGTCCGAAGACATCTCTGTGGTCATGTGGCCGGCATGACTAAATGCCAAAGGCGCACGGAACACTGTTGCCTTCCCACCAAAGGTGGTCCCTCTTTTTCTACTTGCATTTTTTATGTGCTTTTGAACTGCTAGGTTGGCAGAAGCTGGGACAAATAACGGGAGCTCACCCCGTTACGCAGCACTAGGGATTCGAACTGCTGAACTGCCGACATTTCAATCAACAAGCTCAGTGGCTAAGACACTGAGCTAGCAGAAATTTTGAGTAGTTCGGAGAACCGGTTGTGGAAATTTTGAGTAGTTCAGAGAACCGGCAAATGCCACCTCTGGCTGGCCCCAGAGTGGGGTGGGAATGGAGATTTTGCAATATCCTTCTCCCAGAAGTGGGGAGGGAATGAGGATTTTGCAGTATCCTTCCCCTGGAGTGGGGTGGGAATGTAGATTTTGCAGTATCCTTCCGCTGCCACACCAGATGTGGGTTTCAGCAGGTTCTGACCAGTTCTAGAGAACTGGTAGCGGAAATTTTGAGAAGTTCGGAAATACCACCTCTGACTGGCCCCACCCCCATCTATTTTCTGCTTTCAGAGTCCCAGCTGATCGGGAGGAAATGGGGATTTTGAAGTATCCTTCCCCTGGATTGAGGAGGGAATGGAGATTTTACAGTATCCTTCCCCTGCCACGCCCACCAAGCCATGCCACACCCACCAAGCCATGCCCACAGAACCGGTAATAAAAAAAAATTGGATTTCACCACTGACCCAATATCTCTATTTTAATGATGTATGTTATTTTCTTTCAACAACGGGGCTGTGATATTTGTAAAAGGGTTTAGGTTTTCATGCCAGCAGTTTCACTGGAATTGAAAAGTTTAAGAAGTGTCTTTATATCTAACCACACCATTATCCTGCATGGATGAACTTGTGAAAAAGCAAAGAAATTTGCGGAGCAAATTCATAGAAGGACGCCAAAGATATTGCAAAAGATTATGACAATGAAATAAACATGATTTCTTTGCGCCTTTGTGGATGCTGAACTGAAAAAGAAATACGGGGTGAGAAATAGTTATATGGTAACTGCAGCAATATTATTATTGCACAAAGATGGAAAAATAATGAAACACCCACAATAAATTGATGAAGCTTGCTGCGGTGACAAAGCTGAACAATTTGGTCAGGAAAAAAATATTTTATAAAAGAATTGGAAGCCTTATATGTTGGGATTTTTGTTTTGTTTTGTTTTGTTGAAAGAAAAAAAAGATTGAATGGATGATTTATGAGTTTGGGTATTAAAAAGCTAAAAAGGGAAGGGGAAAAATTAAGATGTAAATTATTTAATGAAAAGAAGGACGGAAATCATAATTCGGTTGTCCTTTTTTATCCTTTAATCTTTTTTTCCTATTTTTCTTTAATTCTTTTAAAAATATTTGTTTTTTTTTAAAAAAACTACATCTTGATTCACATATTAAAACTACTCCTGTATGCAGTTCAGGATGATTTTGTAGGAGAAAAAGAGTCACAACCTGGAGGAGGAGGAGAAGGAGTCAAAAGAGGACTGTGCCTAATCATTATGTGTCTACAAATGTTTCAAATCCACCCCCCCTTGAATTCCATTGATTCTTATCTAGTGCCAGTTTAATGCTGACTGTAAAGAATAGAATAGAATAGAATAGAATAGAATATAATAGAATTAGAGTAGAGTGGAATAGAATAGAATAGAATAGAATAGAATAGAATAGAATAGAATAGAATAGAATAGAATAGAATAGAATAGAATGAAGAATTAGAGTAGAGTGGAATAGAATAGAATAGAATAGAATAGAATAGAATAGAATAGAATAGAATAGAATAGAATAGAATAGAATAGAATAGAATTCTTTATTGGCCAAGTGTGATTGGACACACAAGGAATTTGTCTTGGTGCATAAACTCTCAGTGTACATAAAAAGACAAGATACACTCGTCAAGAGTCATAAGGTACAACACTTAATGATAGTCATAGGGAAACAGTCAATATAAATCGTAAGAATACAAGCAACAAAGTTACAGTCATACAGTCATAAGTGGGAGGAGATGGGTGATGGGAATGATGAGAAGATTAATAGTAGTGCAGACTTTGTATATAGTTTGACAGTGTTGAGGGAATTAGTTGTTAGCAGAGTGATGGCATGGGGGGAAAAAACTGTTCTTGTGTCTAGCTGTTCTGGTGTGCAGTCCTCTATAGCGTCGTTTTGAGGGTAGGAGTTGAAACAATTTATGTCCAGGATGCGAGGGGGTCTGTAAATATCTACAGTTGACCGTTTGTTGTGACTCCTCCCCGCAACCATTTCCTCTCCAGAATATTCTCTCTTACTTATAGTGCAGGGATGGCTAACCTTTTCTGGACTGAGTGCCCAAAGCACACTCCCGAACCCCCAAAATGCAATGCCTGTGCGTCCTCCATGCATGCACCTCCCTGTGCATGTGTGCATGGCCCCTGCATGCACCCCACCCCCATGCATGCATGTGCCACCCCCTGCATGCGCCCCGCCCCTGCATATGTGCGTGTGGCCCCCTCACATGCACCCCGCCCCTCCCCGCATGCGAGGCAGAGGACCGAAGACCAGCTGGCCAGTGGGAAGCATGCGTGCATGTGTGGCAGAGCTGAGCTGGGACGACAGCTCATGTGCCCACAGATAGGGTGCTGCATGCCACCTCTGGCACACATGCCAGAGGTTCGCCATCATGGTTATAGTGCAATAGCCACACTGTTTTCATCCAGTGAGATAGCCGCATCTCACAAATCTGACCCAATATCAAAGAGTTACATAGAACCGATCTGTTGTGATTCACCAGCAGCCTGCAGAGCTGGCAGCGGAGTCAGACAATGAGGAGGCTGGGGAGAAACATGGGCCAGTCCTGGAGTCAGGGGAAGGCCCGGCGAGGGCTCTGTGTCAGAGGCAGAGATGGGGCCAGGGCCATCTGGAAGTGATGCGCCGCCTCCGGAGCCTCTAGGGTCAGACAGCAGAGAGGCAGAGGAACAGGAGGAGCCTGTTCCTAGCTCTGTTCCACAGAGCTGCCAGAAGGCAAGAACAGTTAAGACAAAAGGGACAACTTGGGAGTAAGGCCTGGAGATGATTGGCCCTCCCCATAAGGCTTAAAAGAGAAACAAAGGCACGTAGGCCCTTTGCAGGAAAGCAACGTCGTTAATTCTGTTTCCAGTCGACATCTCTGTTTGATTCTGGACTCCGTGTGGCTTTGCCAAGTACGTCTTTGGCAGAGTGTCAAGGGACATAAAGGCGGGTGATTATCCCGAAGGACTTCTCCCGAAGGATTTTTGCAACTAATTGGGACTCAGCTGTGAATGAACGTAATTCACAGCTGTTGCAATAAAAACGGTTTTTTGGACTACTCGTGTGTTTTAATGACTCAGGAAGCCTAGGTCACAACATGATCAATACATTGAGGATGGACTACAGAGATTGCCAAAGAAAGCTGGGGAAACACGTTGCAGAAGAAGCTGAAGAAGAAACCAATTCCAATATTCTTTGCCAAGAAACATGGGTATATCCACCAAGTTATTAAGGTTCAAGCTGGACTCGTAGACCAATTGTGGTCATTCCTACCAGGCTGATCCTTCAAAAGAGTTCTGGATGAGTCTGTGATTCCTCTCAACTGTTGTTGTTGTTTTTTTAATAAGAGCTCCTGGTTAGTGCAGTTCATGATATTGAGGCTGTTGAGACTCTAGAAAGGGTGCAGAGAAGAGCAACAAAGATGATTAGGGGACTGGAGGCTAAAATATATGAAGAACGAGCAACAAAGATGATTAGGGGACTGGAGGCTAAAACATATGAAGAACGGTTGCAGGAACTGGGTATGTCTAGCTTAATGAAAAGAAGGACTAGGGGAGACATGATAGCAGTGTTCCAATATCTCAGGGGGTTTCCACAAAGAAGAGGGAGTCAAACTATTCTCCAAAGCACTTGACGGTAGAAAAAGAAGCAATGGGTGGAAACTCATCAAGGAGAGAAGCAACTTAGAACTAAGGAGAAATTTCCTACAGTTAGAACAATTAATCAGTGGAACAACTTGCCTCCAGAAGTTGTGAATGCTCCTACACTGGAAATTTTTAAGAAGATGTTGGATAACCATCTGTCTGAAATGGTATAGGGTTTCCTGCCTAAGCAGGGGGGTGGACTAGAAGACCTCCAAAGTCCCTTCCCACTCTGTTATTCTATGATCCTACCTCCTAAATCTTTAGGGCACATTCAAAAAAATTCATAAGCAAGAATTAACTACTTCCCTGAATCATCCCACTGAAATCTCTTAGCTTGTTGAGAGTGATTTAATTGACAATCAAACTTTACCCAATGTAATGGGGCACCATTTGATTGGGTTGCCTTAGGCATAGCTGTGTTGTTGTTTTTTTTTTGCCTGCCTTTGAATCCAATTGACTTGACATTATAGGCTCGATTTTAACAATCAGAAATATACTAGACTTGTTCTCTTCCCTGCAGAATAAGCCGAATACATAATAAGGTTTTGCTGAACTGGGTAGAATCGATTTGGTTTTGAGAACAAAGGCGTTTATAACTCACTTGTGGCTTTGTCTCAAGAACAATTATGAAGTGTTCCTGTGAGCGAAGAAAGGATTGTGAGTTGTTATGTATGCCTGACACTTAAATATGTAGTAGACAGTTATGTTCTGGTCCTTTTGCTAAAGTGGAGTTCAAGGAAAAGAGATTTGTTTCCTATCTCTTTCCTGCCTAGGGTAATTTTAGAAAAGAGTGGTAAGTCATACATGGAACGTGGAGTATTAAATACTATACCTTTAATAGTAATCCTGCCTCCCTCTCCCCCTCCTTCCCTCCCTTTCTCCCTCTCCCTCTACTCTTGTTCCTCTCTCCTTCCCTCCTTCATAGACCGATTCTCAAACAGAGCCAGTATGATATTAATCTCGGCCTATGGACATTCAGATACAAATGCATTTCAGCTACTCAATCTAACAAATCAAATGAAATATGTATTATGGTTATGTTGTTGTTGTTGTTAGTTGCAAAGTCGTGTCCGACCCATTGTGACCCCATGGACAATGTTCCTCCAGGCCTTCCTATCCACTACCATCCTCTGGAGTCCATTTAAACTCATGCCTACTGCTTCAGTGACTCCATCCAGCCACCTCGTTCTCTGTCGTCCTCTTCTTCTTTTTCCCTCAATCGTTCCCAGCATTAGGCTCTTCTCCAGGGAGTCCTTCCTTCTCATTAGGTGGCCATAGTATTTTGAGTTTCCTCTTCAGGATCTGGGCTTCTAAAGAGCAGTCAGGGTTGATCTCCTCTAGGACTGAGCGGTTTGATCGCCTTGAGGTCCAAGGGACTCGCAGGAGTCTTCTCCAGCACCAGAGTTCAAAGGCCTCAATTCTTTGGCGCTCAGCCTTCCTTATGGTCCAACTTTCACAACCATACATTGCAACTGGGAAAATCATTATGATTATAGGCTACTATAAACTGTAAAATATGACTGGACAAAACTCACTCTTTTCGCTCTTGCTATTTCATAGATGATTCGTTGTAGGGGGGAAAAATGAAAAGATAATCACACCACACTATGGAAACCATTTTGAACTTCCTGGACCCTAGCATCAGGAGAAAACTGCTGCTTACAGTATTGCAGGCTAACACTGCCCACTGCCTAGAGTTTGATTTGGTCCGGCTCAAGGTTGACTCAGCCGTCCATCCTTCCGAGGTCAGTAAAATGAGGACTCAGATTGTTGGGGACAATAGGCTGACTTTGTAAACCTCTTAGAGAAGGTTTACAAAGCACTGTGAAGTTGTATATAAGTCTAAGGCAGGGGTCTGCAACCTTAAACACTCAAAGGGCCGTTTGGATCCAATTCCTACAGAAAAGAAAACACCGGGAGCCACAAAACCTGGGTGGGCGTGGCCAACTCAACATCACTCACTTCCACCAGTCACATGACCCCTTAGCCACGCCTACCCAGCCGGTCATTAGGGCAGAGAACCGGTTGTTAAAAAACACCGGAAACCACAAAACCCTTCTCTCTCTCTCTCTCTCTCTCTCTCTCTCTCTCTCTCTCTCTCTCTCTCTCTCTCTCTCTCTCTCTCTCTCTCTCTCCCCTTCTCCATCACTATCTGCCCCCATCTCTCTGCCTCTGCCTTGGCCATTTCTCCATCACCTGCCGTTGCCCTTACCTTCTCAGGCCAGGTGAGGAGTGACTGGGAGGGGAGGGCCAGCCAGTGGTGGGATCACCTGACAGGGAGCCACAGCAGGGGCCCCAAAGAGCCGCATGTGGCTCCGGAGCCACAGGTTGCTGACACCTGGTCTAAGTGCTATTGCTATTACTAAACATACGTTCTTCTGTTCTTTTTGGCTTTTAAGAAGAGACTGGATAGCTACTTGTCTGGAATGGTATATGATCACCAGCTTGAGCAGGGGGTTGGGCTAGAAGACCTCCAAGGTCCCGTCCAACTCTGTTATCCTGTTATTCTGCTTTTAATTCCCATAATGCCTACCAGAAGAGATATCAGGAGAGTTATAGTTGCCTCCAAAACTGATTAGGCAATCCTTCCCTAGTCTTGTGATATACTGTATAGGGCAGTGATGGCTTACCTTTTTGCGGTTGCGTGCCAAAAGTGGGGAAGTGCGGGGGGGTCGCGCACGCATGTGCCCACACCCATAATTCAATTCCCCCCTGCGCCCCGCCCCCCCCCCCCACACATGCGTGTGCGACCCCCTGCTTCGCATTCCCCTCACTTTTGGCACGCGACAGCAAAAATGTTACTGGTGGGCCCGGTAGGCCCATATTTTACCCTCCCCAGGCTCCAGAGGGTTTCTTGGAGCCTGGGGAGGGTGGAAACGGCCTTCCCCACCCCCCTGGAGGCCCTCTGGAGGCTAGAAATGGCCCGTTTCCTGAGTTCCGGTGGGCCCGGAAGGCCCAAAAATCAGTTGCACATGCACGCTGGAGCTGAGCTAGGGCAACGCTTGCATGGCCACAGATATGGCTCTGAGTGCTACCTGTGGCACACGTGCCATAGGTTCGCCATCACGGGTATAGGGTGTATATGTATATGTGTATGTATGTGAATGTGTACATGTACACATACATACACATACACACACATGCATACATGCATATAGCCACCATTCCAGTGCTTATTGGTTAATCTTTGTAACATCACAATAGGGTGTGCCCAGTTAAATTGCACACACAGATGGCTCAGGACCTAAGCACAACAATTAAAAGGACCCAGTTTGTGACTCTTGACTGCCATCTTGTGTACATTTAGCATTTTGCCACCAGAAGGCTACCAAAAATCCAGGTGGACAGGAAAGAAGTATCCATAAGGTTGAATCAAACCTCCCCATCAGACAATGCAAATCAAATTATCCTTTTTGTCAGCACTTCAACCTGCATTTACTCTAGTGCTGACATAAGAAGGAGAAACGAAGGCATCTGGAAAGGGACGTTTGACTTTTCACCTACTTATTTTCCCTGGAGATAATATCCCCTAGGAGATGGGATGGGAGGGGGTAAATTCCTTTGAGCTGGAGTAGATTAGGGGTAGAATGACTTGGAAGATGGCCAATGAGTGCAGGGGAGTGGGGAACGGAAAGGGAGGGTTTTGGGGCTGGAAATCAGTGTTGGCTTCGTTTGGAGTCAGGTTAGAATGTCGTGCTTAATAAATAGGAGTTTTCCTTCAAAGACTTTGTTTGAAATGCAATTTATTTGAGACGACCTCGAATCCTGACACTTTTGTTCAACAGAAATTCATCATTAACAATCTCAATTGGAAGGTAAGCTTAGCTTGTAGTTAGATGGAAATGAGCGGGATATCCCAACTTTCAAATAAACTGAGAAGTCAATTCCATTCTTTAATAAGGCTTGACAGACTTGAATATTGGACGCTATCTAACAACATGAAATTGTGATGAGAGAAGTAAATTTCTACATTTAGACAAAAAAAAAAAAAACCAAATACACAGGTACAGTATATGTGGTACCTAGCTCAATAGTCATAACTGTGAGAGGGATCTTGGAGTCCTAGTGGACAATCACTTAAAGATGAGCCAGCCGCGTGCCAAAAAAGCCAACACAGTTCTGGGCTGCATAAACAGAGGGATAGAATCAAGATCACGCGAAGTGTTAATACCACTTTATCATGCCTTGGTAAGGCCACACTTGGAATATGGCATCCAGTTTTGGTCGCCACGATGTAAAAAAGATGTGGAGACTCTAGAAAGAGTGCAGAGAAGAGCAACAAAGATGATTGGGGGACTGGAGGCTAAAACATATGAAGAACGGTTGCAGGAATTGAGAACGTCTAATTTAATGAAAAAAATACTAGGGGTGACATGAAAGCAGTCTTCCAATATTTGAGTGGCTGCCACAAGGAAGAGGAGGGTCAATCTATTCTCCAAAGCACCTGAGGGCAGGACAAGAAGCAATGGGTGGAAACTAATCAAGGAGAGAAGCAACTTAGAATTAAGGTGCCGGTAACAATTTCCTGACATAACAATAAATCAGCAGAACAACTTGCCTTGAAAAGTTCCATGAGTAGAGGTTTTTAAGAAGAGATTGGACAGCCATTTGTCTGAAGTGGTATAGGGTTTCATGTTTTGTTTTGTTTTTTGGCTTTAATTTATATGCCGCCCTTCTCCGGAGACTCGGGGCGGCTTACAATGCGTTAAGCAATAGCCTTCATACTTTTGTATATTTATACAAAGTCAGCTTATTTCCCCCACAATCTGGGTCCTCATTTCACCTACCTTTGAAAGGATGAAAGGCTGAGTCAACCTTGAGCCTGGTGAGATTTGAACTTGCAGTAACTGCAAGCCGCAGTTGTTAATAACAGTGCTTTAGCCCACTGTACTACAGGCTTGAGCAGGTGGTTGGACTAAAAGACCTCCAAGGTCCCTTCCAACTCTCTTATTCTCTTAAGACAAACCCCTTCCATGTTTTTCTTTCCCTAAGAATTTCCATTGGACATCTTGTCCATGGAGGTAACCAGAATCCTACTTGACTTAAATAAAGCCTTGATCCCGTTTTATATGATCTAATACCTTTTGTATTTTGCAACATTGTTCGTCTGTCTAAAATCTCCATCAGACATCTACAAGGATGGCTATTCCAAATAACAAAAGTGTAGAAGAAATTCAAGCAGAATTTCTTTTTCGGAGAACTTGGAGATTTTGGAGAAATGTATACAAGTCAAAATCAAACAATGCATAAAGTACTATTGGTTTCTAAAGTACTGTATGTAACAATAACAACTCCCCCCTTTCATCATCATGATAGTGTGGGCTATCTATGCATAATTTGAAACCATAGGAAGAAAATGATCCTGAAATATTTTGCTTAACCCATAACCACAGACCTGCGGTCCTCGTGACCGCAACAGTTTTCCAAAATGTTCGACACACCCCTATTTTTTAGAAATGGACCATTCCGGCTTTTGTTTCTCCACCAATAAGAGTGTATGAAGCATCACGCTTACGTCAGTTATTTGGTGTTGTCTGTAGTGTTAGGATATGGTTTGAGCCTAACAAGTTGTCCAGGCAATATATGTGTTCAGTGACTTTAATATGAATATGTATTGTGTGACTTTAAGGCTTTACTGCTGAATCATTGTAAAACTGAGTCATGCTGTAATTAGGTAATCACTGGTTGTGAGGGTATTTAAGCAAGGTATTGTAACATGTTCAGTTGCTGCTATGATATGCTGCCATTGTGTATGGAGCTGCTATGATATGCTGCCATAGTGAGGAGTTGCTATCTGCTATCATCATTGGATGGATGCTACGATCGTGGTTTGTGAACCAGAGTGAGTTTGTTATTCTAACCAACTACTGTTTGTGTGGTGAGAAGATATCTGTAACTACTGGACTGATTTTACTGGCAAAGACTTGGAATTTGTTTAAAGACTATGAGACTGTTTTTTTTACTATAAAGTAAGCTTTTGATAAACCAGCTTTTGCATAACTCTTATTCATTGCTCTCAGCAACGTTTCCTTGTGCATTTACTCTGCTGGTTGGTAACACAACACCAATATCCTTAACATGTAGTGGCATCTGAATTTGAGTTTCGGTCATTTTGACCGCAGGTCTTTGTTAACGTATTTATATATATATATATATATATGTTCTAACATGGTATGGAGAAGCAGAGAGTGATTTGAGTGAAGTGGAATTGGATTGTGATGAAAATTTTGCAATGGACAATGAGGAACCCACAGCCGCCGCTGATTCTGACATCAGCGATGATGAAGCTCCCGATGAAATTGATGACCACGTACAATCTACGTCGTGCAATAATTTATATGGTGAGAACAAATTCAAATGGTCTTCTGCACCTTTTGGAAGCAATAGTAGATCCAGATCTGTTAGTCACAATATTGATGTGCAATTACCTGGATTACGGCCAACAGCTAGAAATCTCGGAAATTCACCTCCTCCCCATGAGATTTGAAAATTATTATTTCCTAAAGAAATGATTAGCGCCATCATTTAGTGGACCAATGTGAAAATTAGAGAAGAAAGATTGAAGTTCAAGGATGGAGAAACAAAAAGTGACCTGCGCGGTGTGGATTTGATAGAGATCAATACATTTTTTTGGGTTAACTGCTCTATACATCAATGAAAACATTGAATGTCTGTTTGCTACTGAGCTCATTATGACCTCACGTCTGTAATAGCGTAGCCGGAATAGAACGTCTGTGGTTAAGGGTTAAACCCTTTGCTTTTCCATTACTTTGGGGACCGATAGTGCCATTGCTACTAGAGAACAGTTGGAAGCCATAAGAAAAATTGTGACTCCTTCACCTTCCTACACCACGTAAGGATGCTCGTGCCATTATAATACTTGAAAAGTCAAACAGGATCGGAAAATGAGGCTTTAAAAAAAGAGAGAGAACAAAATGATTTTCGGCAGCTCTTCAAACCACTGCGTTTTAGTTTCTAGATGAAATTACAGAACATTATTTAATTTTAGAAAGTATTTTAATTAGGGCGAAGACCACTGATCAATTAATCAAGGTGATTAAATAATTAACAGCTTGATCATAGATTAAAAGCTCTGACTAATATAAGCTGGCCATCTGTGCTCCCTTGGTATAATCTTTCGTATTCCCTGCCAAGCTTTTCAGCGTGCACACCATAAGTGAATGAATTCCACAGAAGTGGTAAGCCCAGATGAAACTTCAAGGCTGATGTGGTGAGAAGGGGAAGCAGGACATATTTCTCATTCATTGTGTCATAAGAACAAGAATGGATGGGAGGGATTCCAAGTTAGTCAAGAAAAAAAAAAAGGCAGAAAGTGGGTAGCTTGGAGATTTGGCATAATTAATTACCAGTCTGATGTAGTAGGACTGATGTTGCAAAGGATAACAGAGCCAAAAAAAGAAATATAGATGGAGGCAAATACTTTTTTGTAGGTGGAATCTACTCAGGGGTGGGCTTCAAAAAATTTAGCAAGGGGTTCTCTGCCCGGTTGCTGGTAGGCGTAGCCATGGTGGGTGTGGCTTAGTTGGCATCCTGCACCACCAGGGAGGGTGTTTTTTTCCCTCCCTGGGCTTTCCTTGAGCCTCCAGAGGGGGCAAAAACAGCCTCCCCAGGCTCCGGAGGCCCTCTGGTGGCCGACAATGGGCCCATTTCTGGCCTTCCTTGTCAGATAATTATCTGAAACAGTGCCACTGAACCACACTGTCTATACTGGAAGGATGGTTTTTTGTTTATACTTTCCCTCCATTTTGTCTAAGGGACTGAAGGGGGAGTGGCTTAGCCACCCTATAAATATGACCCCCTTTAGCCACAGACAATGGGGAGACAAAGAGGAGACACACAGGAGAAAAGAGAGAGGAAGGGATTATGCTCTAGGCACATTTACCTCAGAAATAAATAAAGACCAAGATACAATGTTCTGTGATTTAAAATGTAAATAGTTTATTGATTTTAAATAAACAAAGTTTTTCTTGATAAAAGAAATCTGGCTTAATTGTAGCTGCTGGGACATTCCAAAATCTTATTGACCTCTACAACCCAAACATAAAAACTTTTCTAACATTCCTGAACTTCTGGTAGGCCCGTTTTTCACCCTCTCCAAGCCTCCACACGTGCCCTGCATGTACCTGCATCCAAAACGGGCTGCGTGGGGACTTCTAGGAGGGGCAAGGTGAGGTGAGCGGGGCCAGCCAGGAATGGGATTTCGGGGTTCTCTGAACTGCACGGAATCTTAGCTAGAGGTTCTCCCGAACCCTTGCAAACACCCAGCAGTCCACTCCTGAATCCACTACACCCACCTGTCTTGAAATGTCCCCTTCCCAAAGATAAGAAACATAGCCCCTTAGATATTGGAACACTGCTGTCATATCACCCCATCAAAGGCAGGAAGAAATCCAGTGTACCGAACAGTCTGTAAAAATAATGGAATTGGGACCTTGCTCAGTTAGCTTGGTGGTTAGAGAATTCAATCTAAAGCCAAAGAAGTCATGGGTTCACAGTGTCCATGATTGCTCAAAAGTGGATCACCAAAGATGATAGTCCATCAGACCAAAGCAACGAGAGAGGAAATAGACTAGACTAGACTAGACTAGACTAGACTAGACTAGACTAGACTAGACTAGAATAGAATAGAATAGAATAGAATAGAATAGAATAGAATAGAATAGAATAGAATAGAATATAGAATTCTTTATTGGCCAAGTGTGATTGGACACACAAGGAATTTGTCTTTGGTGCATGCACTCTCAGTCTACATAAGGAGAATAAAATACATTCCTCAAGAATAAAAAGATACAACACTTAAGTGATAGTCATAGGTTACTAATAAGCAATCAAATCAGGGGTGGGTTCTAAATTTTTTTACTACCTGTGGGCATGGCTTATTTTGTGGGCATGGCTTGATGATCATGTGACAATTCTTTAGGATTTAGCAGAGGTACTGGTCTACCAGGCTTTTAACTGCTTGCAGAGCTGTACCGGTCTACTCATTTGTTTTTGCAGGCACGGGTCTACTCATTTGTTTTTGGAGGCACCAGTCTACCACCAAACTGCCTTTTACCACTGATCAGCTGTAGGGCGGCCCTTTGAAGCCCCGTGGCAAGAGTTTAAACAGTTGTTTTCCTTCTAGCTGATCAGCTGGGACTCAGGAGGCAGCAATAGATTGGGGGTGGGGCCAAATAAAAGGTAAGAATAATGCGGGGAGGGGGCAGAACCGGTTCGGTGATATCATATTGTCACCGCTACCAGCTCGGCAGAACTAGGCGGAACCGGGAGGAACCCACCACTGAATCAAATCGTACTAGGAAACAAATAAAAACAATATAAATTGAAAGATACAAGCAACATAGTTATAGTAATAAGTGGGAAGAGATAGATACTAGTAAGAAAGAGAAGAATAGTAGTAATACAGTCTTAGTAAATTATTTGATAGTGTTGAGGGAATTATTTGTTTAGCAGAGTGATGGCATGGGGGGGAGAGAAACTGTCCTTGTGCCTAGTTGTTCTGGTGTGCAGTGCTCTATAGCGTCGTTTTGAGGGTAGGAGTTGATAATTTTACAGTGAGCCAATGTAGCTCACTGTACAACATAGGCTGAGTCAGCCTTAAGCCTGGTGAGATTCGAACGGCCAAATTGCAGGCAAACGGCAGTCAGCAGAAGTAGCCTGCAGTACTGCATTCTAACCACTGCTCCACCATGGCTCTGATATGATAATTGTCCTCCAATACTTGAGGGACTGTCACAAAGAGTGGAAGTTTGTTAAAGAGAGTTTGTTAAAGAGAGATTCCTTACAATTAAGTGTTTTTTTTTCCTGACAGTGAGAATAATTAATTATTGTGGCCTGTCAGTGGCCTGTGCAGATTGTAGCTGATTCTGACAGTGAGGAGGCTGGTGTGGTGATGTACCAGCAGCCTGTGCAGCTGGCACTTGAGTCGGACAATGAGGAGGCTAGAGAAGATGTGGTGCCAGAGGCAGGGATTCAGCCAGGGCCTTCAGAACCTCCAGAAGCTCCTTTAAGTGAAGAGGACGAAGAGGAAGAACCTCTTCTCGATGCACAAGCGCGCAGAGTGGTCAAAAGGCAGGAGTGGTTCCTCAGGAGGAGGTCTCCTCAAGAGTAAGGCTTGGAACTAATTGGCCACTCCCTTAGCCTATTTAAGGAGGAACGCCAACTGAAGCAATTTGTAGGGAACAACTTTAGTTCACTCTACTTCGCGTCTGGATTCTTTGCAAATTGCGTCTGGGCTTTCTGCCAACCTTAGTAAGATTGTGATTACTTTATCTTTGGTTTCTTGTAGGCTGTTAAGAAAGTTTATTAACAGCCTTTGTTTTGAAAAAGACTCGCTCCTTCCTTCCTTCCTTTCTTCCTCCTCTTCCTCCTCTTCCTCCTCTTCCTCCTCTTTCTCCTCCTCTTCCTCCCTGCAAATCCCACTCCCTTCTAGCATTGATGTTACCTAGTTTGATAATGAAGCATCTGTAAGAAAACAATCAAGATTAGAGAGAAACAAGGACCCCTCATTCCAGTCTCTGGTATATTGTTGAATAAATCAATGTTCTGAAATGGCTTGTGATCTAAGGTCCAAAGTGAACTTAGTTAAACTTAAGGTTAAAAAAAAAAATGTGTGCCATTTTCAGAAAGTAAAAACCACACATCCAGTTGAATTGGATTCAGATGAATATGCAATTTAGAAAAGTTATAGCCAGGGTGAAAAGGTAGCCCTGGAAATAGGTGGAAACACTACCTGGGGAAATAGAAACTGAAATAGCTGGTGGTCACCCAATTACCTCTCCAGAAAATTTGCCTTGGGATGGCCCATAAAGGAAAAATAAGTGTAGATTCAGCAGAAGATAAATAGGACATCTCAAGAAAAGGGAGGAAGGAAGCAGAACTGAAATAACTAAGACAGTTGGGTCAAACCACCAAAATAGAGAGAGCAGAATGAATTGGGGAGGAAAAAAGTAAGATGCTTCCTATGGATTTTAAGGAGAAGAACTCTAAATGAAGATCCAGCAATAGGAACAGAAGTGGTTGCTGTAACATTCCAGATCAGAGAAAAGTGATTCACCTTGCTAGCAATTTTTTTTAAAAAAATTGCTTACAGTAACATGTTGGTATTTATTTAGTTATAGTTATTTATTTATTTAACTTATATGCAGTGGTGGGCTGGAACCGGTTTAACAATGGGTTCTGTGAATGCATGCGCACGCTTAACGTGCTTACACGCAGGGTTCAAAATACAGCAATTTGAAGCTCAGCTGCTCACCTTCTAAGGCAGTCCCGGTAAGTAGAACAGCGGAGGCGCAGAAATCAGCTGTGCCGCGTGAATCAGCTGAGCCAGAAAGAAGGAAATATAGGACAGGATAGGGCGGGGGCGGAGCCAGCTGATCATCGGAACAACCGGTTCGCTCAAACCGATCTGAACCGGCAGCAGCCCACCGCTGCTTATATGTCACCCGTCTCGCTTACAGCCAACGCTCTAGGTGGCAATCAATTAACAACAAGAAGACGAAACATTAAAACAATAATGTTAACAGTAAAATTGAATTTAAAAAATTAACTATGATAGAAAGGAAGGGACTGAGATCAGTGGTGGTATTCAGCCAGTTCTATCTGGTTCACGCGAACCTGTAGCGGTGGCGGCGGCAGGAAGATTCGCCCACCCACCCGGATGTAATCACGTCCTGTTTTTGACGCTGTGCGCATGCGCGGAAGGTCCTGCGCATCTGTGGAGGTGGCACGTGCGCTCACATTTGCGAACCTGTAGTGAAGGAATACCACCCCTGACTGAGATGTATACTGGGGGAAATGGGATCTTATCTTAGTCCATCATCCAGAATGGGAATCTCACATGGAGGCCCCAGGCCAGTTGACAGAGTCAGGTCTTCTGAAAAGGTGGGGCACATCTCACCTCAGAGATGATGATGTTCCAGAGGGTGGGAACCACAGCAGTAAAAGCAGTGGTGAAATCCAATTTCATTTATTTATTTATTTATTTATTTATTTATTTATTTATTTATTTATTTATTATATTTCTATACCGCCTTTCTCCCGTAGGACTCAAGGCGATGTACAGTCAAGAAAAATATAGACACACAAACATCATAAAATTGCTAATTAAAATTATTACTTAGTTTGGTCAATTAAATAAAACCCAGAATTAGATAATTTAGTACCGGTTCTGTGGGCGTGGCTTGTGGGCGTGGTGTGTCTTGGTGGGGGTGGCTTGGTGGACGTGGCAGGGGAAGGATACTGCAAAATCCCCATTCCCTCCTCACTCCTGGGGGAAGGATATTGCAAAATCTCCATTCCCACTCCACTCCTGGGGCCAGCCAGAGGTGGTATTTGTCGGTTCTCCGAACTACTCAAAATTTCTGCTACCGGTTCTCCAGAACCTGTCAGAACCTGCTGGATTTCATCCCTGAGTAAAAGGCTCTTCCCCTGAATCTTGTCAGTTAGAATGTCATACTCTTTCATAAATCCATAGTTTCTTTGGTAAGCAGAGGCAAAAGAGACAGAGGTTGAAAAATGGCATCGTATAGCTGATCTTGATTGTTTTGACCTGGCCAGAAGTCACTTGCTATTCCTTGAAAGATAAGTGGAAAGAAAATCAATTTAAATGGAGTTCTTTCTTTTTAAAAAATCTGATTCATAGCATACCACAATCAAATAAAAAGATAAATACTTTTAATACCTCCCTGTTTTTAAAGTTATTTGATGAGTGCCCTTAGGCTGGTAGTGCAAAGGTTGTGTCAGCATTTCCAGAACTAACCTTTCATTTTTCAAAAGATTGTAGACTTCCAACGGGAGACTCAAAAATACTTTAGCAGAGGAGCAAATCTATTTTCCAAGTTAGGAAGGAAATCAATTTAGCCATTTATAAACTGTGTGACAGCAAAAGCAGGTTCAGCTGTTCGTGGAACACACATATATGGACTGCTGATGAACTCTAAGATAAGTTGAGTTTAAATGTAAAGGTCTGAAAAGGAGAAATATCAATTATGGAGACGAAAATGTACACGCTTCGCAAAACCAGGAAAGCACACTTGTTAAAAAAACAACGAAGAGCTATTATCGTCAAGATTTTTCTCGGGTGCATTATGCATTTCCAGCTATTTATAAAAAGTGATGCGTTTTTAATCACTGCAAGCAATAAATTTGACATTTTAATGATATTGGTTTTCATGCCAGATTTTGATTGTGATGGTATCAATTGTCGTATTACCCAGCTTTCCTGATAGATAGATAGATAGATAGATAGATAGATAGATAGATAGATAGATAGATGATTGGTAGGTAGGTAGGTAGGTAGGTAGGTAGGTAGGTAGGTGGATGGATGGATGGATGGATAGATAGATTATCGATCGATCGATCAATCGATCTATCGATCGATAGATGATGGATGGATGGATGATAGGTAGGTAGATAGATAGATGGATGATAGGTAGATAGGTAGATAGATCGTTAGATAAACAGATAGACAGATGATAGATAGATGATAGATAGATAGATAGATAGATAGATAGATAGATAGATAGATAGATAGATAATAGGTAGGTAGGTAGATAGTGTCAGATCCCTAAAAGTGATACTGCCATTCAAGTGAAGGAAGAGGGGACGTGGATTCGATTTACTAGCATGGCCTGTGTCATCAGATATTTTACAACCTATATCCTGGCGCCAAGGAAGCCTGAGATTCCCTTTACCTGCAGGAATTTATATGATAGCCATGTGGGTTGTCTCACTTTAAAGGGAAGTGGTGGGAATGCATGTTTGTTCGGGTTCTCAAAGGAAATAGTAAAGAAAACATCTTCACACTTGTGTATTGGCTGAAATCTGCATTCTGACCTAAAGGGAGGGGTCTCTACCACTTTAATCCTACTGCTTTGCCTAAGGGCATTCAGATTGTGCTTTAGCTGGATGGTTTTCACTTCTGCTTAATAAAAGAATCCTTTTGAACAACTACGTTTCAAGAGTTCGTACTTTCTTAAGTTGGAAGGAGAGGCGATCCTTACAGATAGATAGATAGACAGATGATAGATAGATAGATAGATAGATAGATAGATAGATAGATAGATAGATAGATGATGGATGGATGATAGGTAGGTAGGTAGGTAGATGGATGGATGGATGGATAGATTATCTATCTATCAATAGATAGATATATAGATAGATGATAGATGGATGGATGGGTGGATGATAGGTAGATAGATAGATAGATAGATAGATAGATAGATAGATAGATAGATAAGCAGATAGACAGATAGACAGATGATAGATAGATAGATAGATAGATAGATAGATAGATATGTAGGTGTGTGTGTGTGTGTGTGTGTGTGTGTGTGTGTACACACACACCCTGTTTTCCCCCAAAATAAGACATCCCCTGATAATAAGCCCAATCGGGCTTTTGAGCACATAGCAATAACACCAAGTGCTTATTTCAGGGTTCAAAAAAAATATAAGACAGGGTCTTATTTTTGGGGAAACACGGTGTCTATCTATCTATCTATCTATCTATCTATCTATCTATCTATCTATCTATCATCTATCTATCTATCTATCTATCTATCTATCTATCTATCTATCCTATTTCCCCCAAAATAAGACATCTGCTGATAATAAGCCCAATCGGGCTTTTGAGTGCATGGCAATAAGGCCAAGCGCTTATTTCAGGGTTCAAAAAAATATAGGACGGTATACACACACACACACACACACACACACACACACAGAGAGAGAGAGAGAGAGAGAGAGAGAGAGAGAGAGAGAGAGAGAGAGAGAGAGAGAGAGAGAGAGTTTCCTACCTTGAATATGTATATGAGCAAAGCATAATTTCAATGACAGATAAGCAAAGTACAGCTTTATGCAAAATGAAATACATATTAATAGTTTGGACTAAGAAATGAATCCATCTCCCTGTGGAATTTTTCAGGTCTTACTGTTGTTTTTGACTTCCTTCAATAATTCTTGGATTCTAAATTGCTTCTCTCCTTGATGAGTTTCCACCCGCTGCTTCTTGTCCTGCCTTCTGGAGTTTTGGAGAATAGCTTGACTCCCCCCCCCTTTTTTTTTTTTTGTGGCAGCCCCTGAGATATTGGAAGACCGCTATCATATCTCCCCCTACTCCTGCTTTTCTCTAGGCTAACCATTTTCTATAATCAAATGCAGAACATAAAATAATGCAGTGACAGTAAATAATATAAAACAATTGTTTAGATCATTACTTTTTGATATCCAATAGTCCAACTTTAGTGTCCGGGTTTTTTTCCCCCCAGAATTGTTAAATATTAAAAAAAAAGAAAGAAAAAAAAGAGTGAATTGCAGAGCAAAAAAAAAAAAACAACTCTTCATGAATAACTCATGTATATCAAATTTGCAAGTTTCATTACTAAGGGTGACTGTTTTCTGCTAAATGGTGTTATTCATTTCTGTACACAAAAGAAACACATTGTTTCCTACTATTGTTTTGAAAAGAAAAGAAAAGAAAAGAAAAAAGAAAAAGAGATCAGTTTTTAAATTTGGCATTTCCATAGTTTTAGATAGATTATTCAAACATTCAATAAAAGGATCTTCCATTTCTATTACCCATTAACTGTTTCTACAGTTAATTAACGAAGATTGCGGTACAAATAGCCAATTGATGTGAATTCCTCTGAATAAGGTTGGATTTGTTCAATTAAATTAATAGTTGTTATACACCAGCTCCTCCTTGTTGCTTCTTACTTCTGAGGGTGTTTATTCTGTTCTTCTTTTAAAAAACAACTGATAAAAATATACAGTATTAACACAGCTCATAAATCAGTTGTCCCCCCGCCCTCCGCTCTCCTGTTCCAAGATTGAAAATTATCTTAGAGCTTGCTTAAAATTATTTATCTCGCATCCTCTTTATTTTAGTGTGTGTGTTGTGAGCCAGGCCCGAGTAGTTAGTATTAAATGCAAACAGTTCGAAAACAAACAGACTTTATTGGAACAGCTGAGAATTAACTCATTCTCAGCGTAGTCCAAACTAAATTAAAGCAAATTCTTCAAAACACCATTCCTCAGCTTATCACCGACCTTGGGATAATTAGGCAAACTGCCAAAGGCTTTTCTTGGCAAAAGTTGAGAAGCAGAAGACGCCGACAAGAAATGAATTGAGTGAAACAAGAAGCAATTCTCTCAACGTTGTTTTCCAGCAAAGAGTCCAAGAGCCGTTGCTGGTCTTTTAAGCCTTATGGGAGGGGCCAATCATCTCTTGGCCCTACTCCCGAGTCGTCCTCCCTGCTTTAACTGCTCCTGCCTTCTGGCAGCTCTTCTCATACTTGCACTAGAAACAGGTTTCTCCTGTTCCTCTGCCTCTCTACTGTCAGCCTCTGGAGGCTACGGAGTCCGCACATCACTCCCAGATGGACTTGGACACATCTCTGCCTCTGACGCAGAGCCCTCATCCGGGCCTTCCCCAGCCTCCAGGACTGGCCCATGTTCTTCCTCAGCCTCATCGCTGTCCGACTCTGCTGCCAGCTCCTCAGGGTGCTGGCAGACCACAACAGTGTGTGTGTGTGTGTGTGTGTGTGTGTGTGTGTGTGTGTGTGTGTGTGTGTGTGTAAACAAAATCCTTTTTGCTATTACTGGGCTTCAGACATCAGACCTCTAAGCTATTTTCCAACTCCATATACTTCCAACCATACCTGTAAATATTCTAGGGAACGGAATGGTATTTTTAGGGTTATATTGAAAAGAACACACACTCGTTGTCTGCCACAGTCAAAATGAAGTAAATAGCAATTCAAGATGGGCATCTTTCCTCTAACAATTTGATTTGTTTTGCCAGGGAAGGGAAGCAACCCAGGTGTGGGTTCTACTTACCTTTACTACCGGTTTGCATGCGCAGATAGTCATATGATGTCCAGGTGGGTGGGCGGAGCCTCCCACCGCTTTTACTACTGGTTCTAAAGAACCGGACAGAACCGGGAGCAACCCACCACTGAAGCAACTACCAAAACCACTTCCACAAACACAAGACAAGCCACTAGTATATAAAAAGAGAGCAAACTGTTAGCACCAGTGGTGAGTTCTAACCGGCTTTACTACCGGTTGTCTTTGTGCACGCGCTTCGCGCGCGATTGCCTCTTCGGTCGCGCACGTTGCGCAAGCGCGTTGCGAATCTGCCCAGCTGAGGTGTGGCAATCCGCTCTGCTGCACCTCTCAGCTGGGCAAAAAAAAGAAGAAATATAAGGTTGGAATAATGCGGGGGGCAGGCGGGAGGGGCCAGCTCTTGAAGAAAGAGAACCAGTTCGGTGATGTAATAGCATCACCACTACCAGTTCGGCCGAACCGGGCTGAACCAGGAGCAACCCACCACTGGTTAGCACTGATGAAGTTACCTAGTGGGGTTATGAAACATCTGCAAGAAAACCAAGTTCAGAGAGCATCAAAGACCCAACAGTCTGTCCGTCCCTTTCCTCCTCCTCCTCTCCTCCTCCTCCTCCTCCTCCTCCTCCTCCTCCTCCTCCTCCTCCTCCTCCCCAATCCCACACCTTTCTACCATTGATAATGTTACCCAATAAGATTATGAAATGTCTGCAAAAAAACAACCAAGGTCAGAGAGCACCAAAGACTCCATAGTCTGTCCCTCCCTTCCTCCCTCCTCCTCCTCCTCCTCCTCCTCCTCCTCCTCCTCCTCCTCCTCCTCTCCATCAACCCCACACTCTTCGACCATTGATAATGTTACTTAGTGGGGTTATAAAATGTCTTGCAAGAAAACAACCAAGCACAGAGTGCACCAAAGAACACATAGTCCATTCCTCCTTCCTCCTTCTCCTCCCCACTCCTCCTCTCCCCCAACCCCACACCCTTCTACCATTGATAATGTTATCTAGTTGGGTAATGAAATGTCTTGCAAGAAAATAACCAAGCACAGAGCACCAAGGACTCCATGGAAATAATGCCAATTAGCAGAATAGCTATTGCAATATAATGTGGGTCAAATATACATTATTGCTTACAACTCTCCATTTATCTCCATGAGTTCTTGTGAAGGATGAGAATATAGGTTTTTGTTTAACAGTACAGGAGTTGCCACCTTCCAGTTATGTCACAGCACTTCTCCTATTTTTTTTCATTTTCATTTCTGCTATTTGAAGCAGAAATATCAGCGAAACTGCAATTTAACAGTTCATTCAGGGGTTGAGGGAAGGTCTAGTCCATTCTCTAGGACATCTGTCAAATGTGAAATTATGTCAACAGGGCACTTGCGCTGTTGGTGGTGTGACATCATTCCAGTCAATTGGCATCATCATTTGTGTCACGGCAGCACGGTACAAGTGATGTAAATCACTGAAAATGAGGCAAATTATCCCTTTTGTGTGAGTGTAAGGCTACATTTTAAAAACCTTACCCAGATTTTTTTCTTTTTCTTTTTCTTTTTCTTTTTTCTGTTTTTTTGCATTCATTGGACAAAGCTGCAGTTTTCAAGAGTTGTGTTACAGGGAAATTTTGTCCACGGCACGTAATGTACACAGAGGTCTGTTAAATCAAGGTGCCATTACTGAGGAATTCTTCTAATAAATAGTGACATCTATTAATATTAATATTTCTATGTTGCTCTTTTGTCAATTTTTTTTTTTCTGAAAGCAATGAAAAGCATTGCCAGATCCTTTTCGTCTTCTAATCACTTGGTCCTGACTTCTGGTTCAAAATTTGATTAGAATAGAATAGAATGGAATGGAATGGAATAGAATAGAATAGAATAGAATAGAATAGAATAGAATAGAATAGAATAGAATAGAATAGAATAGAATAGAATAGAATAGAATAGAATAGAATAATGAAGAGTAGAGTAGAATAGAGTAGAATAGAATAGAATAGAATAGAATAGAATAGAATAGAATAGAATAGAATAGAATAGAATTCTTTATTGGCCAAGTGTGATTGGACACACAAGGAATTTGTCTTTGGTGCATATGCTCTCAGTATACATAAGGAGAATAAAATACATTCCTCAAGAATAAAAAAAATACAACACTTAGTGATAGTCAAAGTTACTAATAAGCTATCAAATTGTACTAGGAAACAAATAAAAATAATATAAATTGAAAGATACAAGCAACATGGTTATAGTAATAAGTGGGAAGAGATAGATACTAGTAAGGAAGAGAGTAGGGACGTGGTGGTTCAGTGGTTAAGACATTGAGCTTGTCGATCGAAAGGTCGGTAGTTCAGCGGTTTCGAATCCCTAGTGCCACGTAACAGGGTGAGGTCCCATTACTTGTCCCAGTTTCTGCCAACCTAGCAGTTTGAAAGCATGTAAAAAATGCAAGTAGAAAAATAGGGACCACTTTGGTGGGAAGGTAACAGCGTTCCGTGTGCCTTTGGTGTTTAGTCATGCTGACCACATGACCATGGAGATGTCTTTGGACAGTGCTGGCTCTTCGGCTTTGAAACAGGGATGAGCACCGCCCCCTAAAGTCGGGAATGACTAGCACATATGTGCGAGGGGAACCTTTACCTTTAAGGAAGAGAAGAATAATAGCAATACAGTCTTAGTAAATTATTTGACAGTGTTGTGGGAATTAGTTGATTAGTTGAGTGATGGCATTCAGGAAAAAACTGTCCTAGTGTCTAGTTGTTCTGATGTGCAGTGCCCTATAGCGTCATTTTGAGGGTAGAAGTTGAAACAATTTATGTCCAGGATGTGAAGGGTCTGTAGATATTTTCACAGCCTTCTTTTTGACTCACGCAGTACAGGTCCTCAGTGGAAGGCAGGTTGGTAGCCATTGTTTTTTCTGCAGTTCTAATTATCCATTGAAGTCTGTGTCTGCCTTCTTTGGTTGCAGGATCAAACCAGACAGTTATGGAGGTGCAGATGACAGACTCAAAAATTCCTCTGTAGAAGTGAATCAGCAGCTCTTTGGGCAGTTTGAGCTTTCTGAGTTAGGGTTAGATAGTTGTACCCCATTTTCTATTTTTCATCCATTTCTTAACTGGTTCAAACTTTGACTATACACTGGGTTTTACCTTGTTTCCTATCTGGGATCCAGTTCCACTGTCATGGATGATGATGTTGATGATGATGATGATGATGATGATGATGATGATGATGATGATGATGATTATTATTATTATTTAATCTTTAGTGAGATTCACAGCCTTTGAGGCTGGTTAATAGCTCAGCAGCTCGAGTCCTAACCAAGGACCTAGGAACTGTTAAGGTATCGTCGGAGGATGTAAGCTGTTCCGAGTAAGGTGGTGTTTTGTAGAGTCAAAATGTTCAAGTCCGGCAAATTTAGAATTTCTAAATAGCGGGGTAGCCCTTTGGGTATTGCTCCAAGGGCTCCAATTACAATCGGGACAACACACAATTTCTTTTTCCACAGTCGCTCAACTTCAATTTGCAAGTCCCGGTACTTTGTGATTTTTTCTTGCTGCTTATCTTCAATCCTTGCATCACCAGGTATTGCAATGTCAATGAACCATACTTTTTTCTTTTCAACTATTGTTATGTCAGGTGTGTTGTGGACCAAGTGCCTGTCAGTCTGAATCCTAAAGTCCATTATTA
This sequence comes from Pituophis catenifer annectens, assembly GCF_029215685.1. Taxonomy (NCBI): domain Eukaryota; kingdom Metazoa; phylum Chordata; class Lepidosauria; order Squamata; family Colubridae; genus Pituophis; species Pituophis catenifer. The sequence continues at coordinate 7,389,146 of NW_027256888.1, forward strand.
TTATTATTATTATTATTATTATTATTATTATTATTATTATTATTATTATTATTATTATTATCACTACTACTACTATTTACTTCTGGTGCTTTGCCTTCCCAGGACCATTACACATGGCTTGACCAGGACTAAAAAGATCAATGAAAATTTATTGATATGAACACCATATATATATATTTATGAAATGTTTTATTCAGTTGGCAGCCCTGGTTAACCTTGTCTAGATTGAACACTAAGCAGAGTCATGCCTGGCTAGTATTCAGATACGAGGCCTCCTAGGAATAGCAGTCTTATAAGGAACACCGGGGAGTAATATAACGCCAAAAGCAAACCATTTCTGTATTATTGTGTGCTGCATTTTTTGTGTGTACATGAAATCACCAGGAAACCAAGTTCAGCTCAAAGGGAACTTCATTTTCCTTATTTTGTTCGATTCACATTCTCGAACATTAAAAGAAAAGTTAGTGGAAGCGATGTGCCCATCTATGTGTGGATATGATTTTTCCAATGTATTCCTTTCTACTTAATTTCCTCGATATGCATTTGTACACCTTTTCCAAAGAGAGGAAAAGGAAAAAGAAAACGGAAATGGGGGGCGGGAGGAGGAGGAGAGAGGGAGGGGGAGACTATGGGATCTTTGCAGGGGTGAAATGCTACCGGTTCGCCCCGATTCAGGCGAACCGGTAGTGATAAAAACAGATTTACCGGTAATTAAAAAAAGCTATCGGTTCGTCAGAATCAGTATTTCCGACAATCAGCTTTGCCATGCGGTTTATATTCGCTAGAAAGCAGGAAATAGGAATGTGGGGGGGTTGAACGCACGTTTGCCCACACCCATAATTCAATGTGCCCCACCCCCATGCATGCACGCGTGACCCCCCCCCCGTGCTCCCCCCACTTTTAGCTCACAATGGACCGACGGGCCCAGTAGGCCTGTTTTCCCACCCTCCCCAGGCTCCAGAGGCTTTCTAGGAGACTGGGGAGGGCAAAAATGGCCTTCCCCGCCCCCCTGAGGCCCTCTGGAGGCAGGAAACAGCCCGTTTCCCGACTTCCTGTGGGACCAGAAGTCCTGTTTTTTCGCCCTCCCCAGGCTCCCCAGGCTTTCTAGGAGCCTGGGGAGGGCAAAAACGGCCTTCCCCACTCCCCCCAAAGGCCCTCCGGAGGCCAGAAACAGCCCATTTCTCGACTTCCAGGAAGGCCTGAAAATCAGCTGGCGCTGGAGCTGAGCTAGGGCAATGCTCGCATGCCCACAGATATGGCTCCCCTGTGCCACCTGTGGCACACCTGCCATAGGTTCGCCATCATGGTCCTAGATCATTCCCATTTAATTTACACTAGGTAGCTGGGAAGAAAATCGGCCCAAGTAAAAATTTGACTAAATAAGGCAGAAAGTACCACTAAGTAACTAGATATCTAGAAACTGGAGAGTGCACTTGGTGTAGGGTAAGTATATTCATGAATTACACTGATGAGCTTTGTTTGGCAACAAAAGCCTCTTGTGACCTTTTGATTTCGTGTTAAGTGGACTGTTTCTGATATTCGTCGCTCTCTTTTTAGAATATTTCCACATTCAGTAAAAACTAAGCGCTACCCTCGCGCTCAGCCACACTGAGAACATAAGGAAAATGGTTGAAAGATACTTTAAATTAGCTAAAGCAGCAAACATCCAGGGCTTGGGAAGGATTTTCTTTTGCTCTATTTAAAGCTGTATGATAGATCCACGTTGGGATTTAATCTACCACCCGTTTTTGCAAACGTTATAACCTAAACTATGGAATAGGCAACCAGGAAGCAGATTTTTTTCCAAGGGTTCATTTATTACAAGCAGGATTCAGAACGCAACCATCCAATTTCTATAAGAAAATTAAATTGGCATGGCATTGTTGGGCAGTCTATAAAAACAATGAAAACTGAGGTCAGAATGCATACCTCACCTTGTTGTTGTTGTTGTTAGTTGCGAAGTCGTGTCCGACCCATTGCGACCCCATGGACAACATTCCACCAGGCCTTCCTGTCCTCTACCATCCCCAGGAGTCCATTTAAGCTCCTGCCGATTGCTTCAGTGGCTCCATCCAGCCACCTCGTTCTCTGACGTCCTCTTCTTCTTTTGCCCTCAATCTTTCCCAGCATTAGGCTCTTCTCCAGTGAGTCCTTCCTTCTCATTAGGTGGCCAAAGGATTTGAGTTTCATCTTCAGGATCTGGTCTTCTAAAGAGCAGTCAGGGTTGATCTCCTCTAGGACTGACCAGTTGGATGGCATTTGCAGTCCAAGGGACTCACAGGAATCTTCTCCAGCACCAGAGCTCAAAGGCCTCAATTCTTTGGCGCTCAGCCTTCCTTATGGTCCAACTTTCACAGCCATCCATTGCAACTGGGAAAACCATAGCTTGACTATACACACTTTTGTTGGCAGGGTGATGTCTCTGCTTTTTAGTATGCTGTCTAGCTTTGCCATTGCTTTCCTCCCCAGGAGCAAGCCTCACCTTATTGGAACATAATAATGACCTTTTAGGGAAGAAAAGAAACAATCTGGATATAATGATATTAAAGTTATTTCAACTTACAGTATTTTTACTTCCTGAGTAGCAGTGTATAGGGACTCACAGGACATGTATTTCATTCATATCTTTACCAGTTGGAGGGGGGGGGGGGGAGTGGAGAGAAGGAAAGGGATGAGATGAGAGGAGAAGAGTGAAGAGAAGAGAAGAGAAGAGAAGAGGAAGAGGAAGAGAAGAGACAGAGAAGAGAAGAGGAAGAGAAGAGAAGAGAAGAGAAGAGAAGAGAGAAGGGGAAAGCAGGGGAGAGGGGAGGAGAGAAAGGAAGGGAAGAGGAGATCAGGGAGAGGAGAAGAGGGAAGCAGAAAGCAGGGAAAGGGGAGGAGAGAAGGGAAGGGAAGGGGAGAGGACAAGAGGGGAGGGAAGAGCAGGAAAGGGGGAGAGGGGAGGAGAGGAGAGGAGAGCAGGGAGAGGAGAGAGGAGGGAAGGAGGAAAGCAGGGGAGAGGGGAGGAGTGGAGAGGAGGGAAGGGGAGAGGAGAGGAGAGGAAGAGAGAGGAGGAGAGAGGAGAGGAGGGAAGGAAAGAACGAGAGCAAGGGAGGGGAGAGGAGAGGAGAAGAGAGGAGGGAAAGGGAAAGCACAGGAGAGGGGAAGAGAGGAGGGAAGGGGGAGAGTTGGTAGGGACCTTGGAAGTTTTCTAGTTCAACCCCCTGCTGAAGCAGATCTTACACCATTTCAGACAGATGACTGTCCAATCTCTTCTTAAAAAACCTCCAGCACCCACAACTTCTAAAGGCAAGCTGTTGCGCTGTTTAATTGTTCTCCTTGGACCTTATATAAATAGGTCCAAGCAAAATAAGGACACCTCTCTTCGGTTTTTTGACTATAGCAAGGCCTTTGATTGTTTATATACTGCTGCAAAGTAGAATATATTAAGGTTTAAGAGATTAATTAAAACATCTGGGTATTCTCTTTAGGGATTTTTTTTTTAATGAAAAGAAACTACAGTAAGAACTGAGTGTGGGAAAACCAGAGCATCCAATTCAATTTGACAATCTGACCTGAATTGTCAGACCAATTTTACACAGTCTGTGTTTCGACTGTCAGTCTTCAAAATCCCTGAATGCCTCCAATTGCTCAGATCTTTCAAGTTAAAATGATACTCACCAGTGTTGGGTTCCAACCAGCATTACCACCGGTTCTCTTCATGCACGCGTTTTGCGCATGATTGCCGCACGCATGCTCGCTTCGCTCGTGGTGCGTGCCAAACTTGCGCTATGCGCAAACGCGTTAGGTATATGCCCAGCTGAGGTGCAGCAATCCAATCTGCCGCAACTATCAACTATTATAGAAGAGATAAAAGTAGGAATAACGAAGGGGCAGGCAGGAGGGCCCAGCTCCAAAACAAAGAGAACCGGTTTGGTGATGTCACATCGTCACCGCTACCGGCTCGGCCGAACCGGGCTGAACCGGGAGCAACTTCTCTATATGTTAATAGATGTCACAATTGTAAAGAATTCATTGTGTAGTTTTTTATTTGAAGAAAATAAAAACTGAAGGAACAACAAGAGTGATATATGAGCATAGTAAAGTTTGTACCACTATACTGAAAAGTAAGATTTAATGAGTTTTTACAACTAATTCCTAAGTAAGAGAACAAGATTTACTCTTCAGATTTATATACTAAATGTGTAGATAATAAATCTTATTTTGTTTTAGTTTTTGTTTTAATATTGAAAGCTTCTCATATTATGGTGCTTTTTGTTTAATTTCAACTTGATTTCAGTCACATTAAAAAGAGAATTACTGGAATTTGCAGTAATTATACAAACATAAATCAAGGGTTAAATTAAGACATCTGTGGCAGGAACGTAACTCAGAATAACATCAATTAACCAAAATCTAATCAAATCAAATCAAATGTGTTTTTGCTTCTCAAAACATTAAACATTGTGTTTTTATGTAATAAGACTGATACTATCATAAAATTATTTTTATTGTTTCTATTTAAAAGAGCAATTCCAGAAAAGTCGTGCTGAACATTTTTTTTATCATGCCAATATTGTTTTCATCTGTGTGTGGAAACTCTTTTTTTAAAATTAAAATTATGGATGACACTGTTGTATGCTTGCGACAACATTGTATGCAGTTCATATGAATGTCATGATTTTCTGGAATTAAAAAAAAACACCAATACCTTTTTTTTTTTTTTTTGATGTCCACATTATGATTTTTAAAAAGGAGTCCTCGCTGCTGATATGAACGGTGAGATATAAATATTATATTTAGATCTCTTCTTCTTTTACCTGACATCCACAGCAAGTTGTTATTGTCGTAACAAAATTAACACATAGGGTAGCCATAAATAACGCAGATAAACAAATTCCTGGACTTATTGCTTGTTGTCTTGAATACATTTATTTTCAAGTGGCAGCTGAGGCCAGATTTTAACAGAAAACACTGTGTCAGTCTATAAAATAAAGACTCCCTCAAGTCAAAGTCATAACTAAGCATTGCTCCTGTCTCTGAGATGGTGAAATAAAGTGGCTGAGATACATGTCAGACTTTCGAAAAGAATAAAAAATTCCACGAGTTTTGTTGGGTGTCTTGTCTGTACACTGAAAACAGACTGCTGGATGTGACAGTTCAGTTCAAGACAAACTTTCTAGGGTAGCTTCTTGTCTCGTCACTCCGTCCTCTGAACAAGTTGGGGAAAAAAAATAAGTAGAATCATAGCGCCTATCAAAATGGTAGGAGCGATAACAACAAAGTTATCTCTCTCTCTCTCTCTCTCTCTCTCTCTCTCTCTCTCTCTCTCTCTCCTTCTCTCCCACTAAACCATCAGGGTAAAAGTCAAGTAGGCTCTGCCCCAGAATGTTGATTAGGATAGGCATATTAAGACAGGGAACAGCAGTAGTTTGACTTGTCTGTCCATCTCCCACTGCCTACTGCTGCAGTATATTATCATCCTGTCAATGGGTTGTCATTAACATTCAGCTGGAAGCCTCACTGCCTTTTCAGCTCAGCGAGAGAGCTATTATGGTGTTTGCGGATTGCTTCAATGATAAAAGACCCTCGATCGGCGGCGTCAAACTTGCTGGCAACCTGTCTCATCAAAGAGATGTGAGTTTTGACTTGCGTTCACTCTCCGAGTCTTCCTTCCACCCACTGAAGTGTGCCTCGCTCCCCTTCTTCAACAATTAACCGAACGTTCTTGGAGGTTCGTTTAGGAGACCTACTCTACCTTCTCCCCCCATGTTGCTTTGGCAGAGTGATCCATCTTTCAAGCTATCCTTTCAGATACAAGCCTTTTTTTTTTTGTAGGATTCCTTCCAAATGTAAAGAGGCAAATTTCACAGCTCTGTGGGAGGCACGTTAGTGTTTACAGTTTCGTGGCATTCCACTGTTTTTCTTTTTTCTTGATAGATATAAAAAGTTTCCCTTTCAAATTTGCCTCTGGATATGAAGAGAGAGAGAGAGCAAAATGAAAAATTGGAACCCCCTGAGATTTCTCTAAAAAAAAAAAAAATGCTACTGAAATTTGAGAATCAGAATCTGACAGGCCCGAAGCGAGTAGGAAATGAACAATAAGATGCTTTCCAAATACTATCCCCTCTTCTTCTTGCTTTGAGTGAGGTTCCTGTGGTGGTTGCCATTAATGATTTTTGTTCTGCGCAAAATGAGAATGAAAAGGCATGGCGGTCACTTGAGATGTTTCGTTTTTTGAATTGTAATCAATGTGATACAGTTCACACGAGACACGGGCATTCGTAGGACTCTGTTCTTCTAATTTGCAGATTAGCCACCCTGAGTCACCAGGAAGATGCGCAGGGTCACTTAAGTTGGGTGGCCATAGAAATAACTATGAATAAGGAAGGAAGGAAGGAAGGAAGGAAGGAAGGAAGGAAGGAAGGAAGGAAAGGAAGGAAGGGAGGGGAGGAAGGAAGGAAGGAGGGAGGGAGGGAAGGAAGACAGAAAGAGGGAGGAAGAAGAAGGGGAAGGAGGGAGGAAGAAGGGAGGAAGGACAGAAAGAGGAAGGAAGCAAAAAAGGAAGCAAAGAAGAATCATGGAAGCAAATAAGGAAGCAAAGGAGCCTGGGTGGCGTAGGAGGTTAATGCCTCCTACTAAGGCAGGCATTTAACATCCAGCTGCCTGCAATTACTGAGAGTTCAATTCTCACCAAGCTCAAGGTCGACTCAGCTTCCATCCTTTCTAAGGGGGTAAAATGAGGACCCAGTTTGTGGAGGCAATAAGCTGACGTTGTATAAAATATACAAAAGTATGAAGGCTATTGCTTAACACGTTGTAAGCCGCCCTGAGTCTCCGGAGAAGGGCGACATATAAAAATAAATAAAAAATAAAAAAAAATAAGGAAAGAAAAAAAGAGGAAGGGAGTTTGGACAGAAAGAGAGAGGAAGAAGTAAGGGTGAGTGGGAGGAAGAAGGGAGGAAGGACAGAAAGAGGAAGGAAGCAAAGAAGGAAGCAAGGAAAGAAAAAAGAGGAAGGGAGTTTGGAGAGTGTAAAGAATCATGCCTAAGTCTCTAGATTGTATGAGATCTCTTTTTGTGTCCCAAATATTTCTGATCCTTTTACATACAGGACTAGAGAGGTGATAGAATTCCCTTATTGTTGAACTCTCAATCCCTAAAAGAATACCTTCTCAGACAAATTAGCAGGGACTCTCAATGCACATAAATCCTCAACTGAATATTCTAAGCAGGCAACCTGCTGTACCCCCAACTAAAATTAACTGTATATACCGGCCATGCATTATGGTTAGGGCAGGTGAAATGGCTGGTGGAAATATATGAAGATTGTGGTAACATAATTGCCTATATAATCTCTTACCAAGGAATCTTGTCTTCAGCCTAGCTCTGCAAAGAGTAAACTAACTAACTAATTAAGATACTGTGCATTTTTTCTTTTCCTCCTTATCAATAAAGGATGATAAGCATTTTATGAAAAACCTAAAAAGTATAACAAATAATTTGAACCTGTGGAGCAGGGAGAAAAAGCTTGTTAAGCAAGGGAAATGTGTTTTAGGAAAAAGTGAGTATTAACAATCATACCAGGTTGGAAAGAACATCAATGGAATTTTAAATTAATGAAATACCTGAAAATAAGACATCCCCTGATAATAAGCCCAATCGGGCTTTTGAGCGCATGCGCTAAAATAAGCCCCCCCCGAAAATAAGCCCTCCCCAAAAATATTTAAATACATGCACAGCTGGTCCCCACCATTTCCTCTGGTTAGAGTTAGGGGAGACAGAGCTGGAAATCAGGTAAGATGGCAAGAGGAGCCCCGTCTTGCTCCATGCACCCCAAAATAATAAGACCTCCCCAAAAATAAGGCCAAGCGCTTATTTCAGGGTTCAAAAAAATAAGACATCTTATTTTCGGGGAAACACAGTATTAATCTCTTTACTTAAGAGAGGCTTGGTTATCAGATTTCTAAAGAGCTAGCCAGTGAGAGAAGAAATCAACAAAGCGCATCTCAAAAAGACAAATTCAATTCCAGCTGGACAAAATGTTGGGAAAGGATGTGCAGATCAGAGACAATGAGTATGTGTGCTTCCACGGTCTTCCTATAAAGCAGAAAACTTATCTGAAGCTCCAGGCAACAATGCTGAATAATTTTAAATTAAAATTAAACAACAACAACAACAAAAATAAAGTTAAATGAAACCATGTTGTTTAGCCATCTTACTATATTAAGATTGGCAACAGCATCATGTACTGGTTAAGATGTCAGGTATGAGGCCTGGAATGGTCTGTGAGATCAACCTATCTCAAGATACGATTGCAGACTTTCTTGAAAGAAAATATGATGATGGAGGAGGAGAAGGAGGAACAGGAGGAGGAGGAAGAGGAGGAAGAGAAGGAGGAGGAGGAGGAGGAGGAGGAGAAGAAGAAGAAGAAGAAGAAGAAGAAGAAGAAGAAGAAGAAGAAGAAGAAGAAGAAGAAGAAGAAGAAGAAGAAGAGGAAGAGGAAGAGGAAGAGGAAGAGGAAGAAAAAGAAGCATCATCTTCATCATCATCATTATCAGAAGAAGAAGGAGGAGGAGGAGGAGGAGGAGGAGGAGGAGGAGGAGGAGGAGGAGGAGGAGGAGGAGAAGGAGAAGAAGAGGAGGAGGAGGAGGAGGAGGAGGAAGAGGAGGAGGAAGAGGAAGAGGAAGAAAAAGAAGCATCAGAAGAAGAAGAAGAAGAAGAAGAAGAAGAAGAAGAAGAAGAAGAAGAAGAAGAAGAAGAAGAAGAAGAAGAAGAAGAAGAAGAAGAAGAAGAAGAAGAAGAAGAAGAAGAAAACAAAGTAGTAGTAGTAGTTCTACTTTAATCATTGGTCTCTGTCTATAGTCTTACTGAACCCTAGTGTTATACAATAGCTGATTTTTTTTTTCTCTCTGATTCTTCCATGTGGTCTGAAGGGTGGGAAATCAAAAATTTCATTTTTTTTCATCTGCTCTGCCCTATTTGAAATTCTTTCCTAGAAAACCTCACCTGACACTTACTTTGCTGTTTTATTTTATTTCACCCAAGCAAACTAGTTTATTTGTATTTTATTGATAGATCAATAAAATCCATCCCATGAGAGCCCATCTATCTCCCTCACAGAGGGAAATATTTCAAACTCATTTCTAGGGCTTCTACGTTTTGTTTTGTTTTCACTTTTGGGCTTCTGTTTGTTTTTGGATAGTCTAGGACTGCTTTTATATTTGTCCCAAGGATGCATTATATTTCGTCGCTTAAATAAATTTTAAACCACGCTGGGAACATCGACAAAGGGTAGCTTAATTAAAAATAATAATTCTTAAATAAATAAAAAGAACTTTCACAAGAGGGGCTAATTGCGAATTCAAGCTGTTGGGCTTCAAAATTAATATAACGTGAACGAAGAAGAGTATAACTGAATGAGTTAAAACCAGCTGAACAAACTTGTGAATACTGATGAGCCCATCCTGAGTCCAATTATTCTCTTGCTAAATAGACACAATGAGACAAGATGTAATTCATTTTCAAAACACTGAAGCACATGTTGCGTTTCTTGAGCTCATTGAAATTATGATTTTTAAAAAAGATTTGTATTCAAAAAGTGCCTTCCGGATTCCTTTTCTACTTGTTAAAGACCCAACAGTCAGAGAAATAGAAGAATAGAAGAAGCCAAAGGCAACTGCAAAAGTTAAGTAAAACATCTTGAAATCTTTTCTTGGGCTGAAGGATTTTCTTGATTGGCCTGCTTGAAGGATTTAAAAATTGCAGCTGGTGATTGCAGCCAATCATGTCCCTAAAAGAATTTTAGACCAATTCAAAACTGAAATTAATAATACATTTATAAACATTTTTATCTCTTCTTACCAGGGGTGAAATGCTTCCGGTTTGGACCGGATCACCTGATCCGGTAGTGATGGCAGCGGGTGGTTCGGAGAACTGGTAGCAAAAATCCCTGCGCCCTCCCCACCATGCCCAGCTGAGCCGCATGATCATCAGAGGCTTTTTTTTTTTTTACTTTTAAAAGCATTTTTTCTAAAACCTCTTCCGACGAAAAAATGCTTTTAAAAGTAAAAAAAAAAAAGCCTCTGATGATTGTGCAGCTCAGCTGGGATCGTCGGAGGCTTTTCAAAGCATTTTTTAAAAAGCCTCTCTGACGATCCCAGCTGAGTTGCCTGATCGTCAGAGACGTTTTTCAAAGCATTTTTTAAAAAGCCTCTCTGACGATCCCAGCTGAGTTGCCTGATCAGCAGAGGCTTTTCAAAGCATTAGAAAAAATGCTTTGAAAAGTTAAAAAAAAAAAAAAAAGTTGGCCACGCCCACCCAGTCACATTACCCCCACCATCACCAAGCCACGCCCAGAGAACCGGTAATAACAAATTTTACATTTCACCCCTGCTTCTTACATATTCCTTCGGAATGATACGTTTTATTCTGCAGTAGACGAAGGTGTCTCAAAATTATTCTTGACCGTCTCTAGGTTCATAAAAGAGCCAAAGTATCTATTTATGATTTCATCAAATGTCATATAATCGCCATCATAAGACTTCCTATCCCAAAGGTGCTTTTTTTCAAGACATACTCCATATGGCCATTTTCTTCTTTAGCTCTGACTGGATAGTGGGGAATGGAACCATCCAGTCAGAGCTGAAGAAGCTTCTTGGATGAGAAGCGAAAGAAAAACCAGAAAGTCCAGTAGCCTTTTGAAAAAGCACCTTTGGGACAACCACGACCTGCATGACTGAGAATCTCTATAAACATTCCTCATCATATGTTATAGAACACAAACATATAACCTCCGCATCAAATCACTGAATTTTACAATGTGAATTGAAGGATTTTTGGAACAGAAAATTTTTAGGGAGCTCTTCTGGGATGAGTGTATAACAAAAATATCAATAAGATTATTTTCTTTACACCACAATGTTAGCCCTTGTACTTCCTTCCTGTAAGCAGACTCATTGTTCTTATTAATGAGCCCCACCACTGTTGTGTCATCCGCAAATTTAATAGTTGTGTTGGTGTTATACAATGGGGTGCAGTCATGTGTGTACAAGGAATAAAGGAAAGAGCTTAGCACACAACCCTGGGGGGCTCCTGTGCTTAGTATCAGTATAAGAAATGTCTTGGTTAAGATGAAATCCAAATATATATATCCATGATAACTGATGCATGAATGTTAATACAGATTCTTTTTAAAAAAACAAACATACTGGACGTCTTCTTGGGGAAATGAACAAATTTGAGAGGTCTAGCTATGTAGGGTTAGTTTCTCGTCTCCATAATATATCAAAATACCAAAAACTACTGAATAACATCCCAAATTCCCTTTCCACAGAATACGGCTTAGCATTGTTTGCAAAGCCCATCATGCTATGCACAAATTCCTTTGATTCAATCAATTATCTTTCATTCAGCTGCCAAATTGGTAGCATCTGCCTTCAGCTGTTGCCAGCAGCCATTTCTGAGTTCTGATGGGGGGAAAAAGAAAAAAAAAGAACTTTATTAGTATTGATGTGCAAAACTTTAGAGTTTAAAACATCCCACTCCCAATGAAATAATGAACTTAGCAGACCCGTTGAAGCATGGTTCTTACCATTTCAGAACTATTCCAAATTCAAAAGGCACATTAGAAACTCCAAATTTCTACCTGGCACTCAAAATGTGGTGTTTTGCATTTGAAACATTGTGAATTCAATTTTTTAATATATATATATATATATATATATATATATATATATATATATATATATATATATATATATATATATATGTACATATATATACATATATATATATATATACATATATATATATACATATATATATATATATATATATATATATAAATTGAATATATATATATATATATATATATATATATATATATATATATATATATATATATATAATTTTTTCCTTGTACAGTATCCAAGGTGGGCTTCACATTCTGTCACCACCAGTTCACCCAGCACCGAAAATGTGAGCATTCGTGCACGCATGCTCACTTCACTCACGCACACACCATCCACACATGCATGCAACATCAAACAATATGGCAATTCACTCACGAGCACCGTCCACACATGCATGCGATGTCAAACAATATGGCAATTCGCTCGCGCACACCCGTCTGCACATGCACGCGGTGTCAGAACCACAGCTATATAGGATGGGATGGCGCCTGGGCGGGTGGGTGGGGTCAGGCCTACCCGCAGGTGACTACTACCGGTTCGCCTGAACCAGTCCGAACCGGCTGAATACCACCTCTGTAGAGTATGATCCACAAAGTTGAACAGGGATTTCCGGTCTTTCATAATAGCTACTGTGATGCGTTGAAGAATCTGACCTAAAGAATCCTCCATTGTTGATACAATGAATGGAATACTCCATCCAATTTTGGTTACCACAATACAAAAAGGATGTTGAGACTCTAGAAAGAGTGCAGAGAAGAGGGACCAAAACGATTAGGAGACTGGAGGCTAACCTTCATATGATGAATGGTTGCAGGAAATGGGTATGTATAGTCTAATGAAGCAAAGGACTGGGGTGACATGATAGCAGTCTTCCAATATTTGAGGGTCTTCCACAAAGAAGAGGGGGGTCAACCTATTCTCCAAAGCACCAGAAGGCAGAACAAGAAACGATGGATGGAAACTAATCAAGGAGAGAAGCAACTTAGAATTAAGGAGAAATTTCCTGACAGTGAGAATCAATTCATTCTCAGCTTAGTCCAAAACAAAAGTCTTCATAACCAGTCCATCGGCCTTATTACCAACCTTTGATGTCTTTGGCAACCTGCCAAAGGCTTTTCTTGTCAAAAACCCCCACAAAGTTCAAGAGACGCTGACAAGAAGCACGGGAATCAATATTGCTTTTCTACAAAGAACCCAACGGCTTGATGCTACTCTTTTAAGCTTTTGGGAGGGGCCAATTGTCTTCTGGCCTTACTCCTGAGTTGTCCTTTTTGCTTCAGCTGCTCTTGCTTCTTGGCAGCTCTTCTCATGTGTGCACTAGGAACAGGCTCCTCCTCTTCCTCTGACTCTCTGCTGTCTGACTGGGGGCTCCGGAGTCAGTGCATCACTCCCAGATGGTCCCTGGCCCCATCTCTGCCTCTGATGCAGAGCCCTCGTCTGGGTCTTCCTCAGACTCCAGGACTGGCCCATGTTCCTCCCCAGCCTCCTCACTGCCCGATTCTGCTGCCAGGTCCACAGGCTGCTGGCAGACCAGAACAGTGGTATTCAGTCAGTTCAGACCAGTTCGGGCGAACCGGCCCAGCTCTATGCCATCCTATTTAGGCACGTTTTTGAAGCTGGGCGCATGCACGTGTGCTCCCATTTGGGAACTGGTAGGGAAAGTAAATGAATACCACCCCTGAGCTAGACTCAGATCACAACTAGAGATGGAAAAAAAAAATCTATCAGAGTAGTTTTTCCGCAAATATAAGAAAAGAGGCTATTTTTTTCCCCCCCCATTTCTTATCTAATCTAATTATTTACAGTACATCTAAGGAAACGTGCACTGGACTACACTGCAGATCAAAATCTGCCACTTTAAAAAAAGCAAAGTGGTAGCCAATGCAACGATTCAAAAAGGAATTCAGATGTTAAAAATACAAATGGTGCAACCGGGGAGAGAAAATTGGCTTTCTAGAGTGAAATATATTTAGAGATTAGGTCAATTTTTTTCTTCTTCTTCTTCTTTTTGTATCGGCCCAAAGTTAGGTGATTTGACTTAAAAGATAACCCTTCCTTATTACGGTGGGAAGAGCGCAGTCCTAAAGCGGGAAGGATATGGAAAGTTTTTCTAATCTTAAAGGACACCCTTTCCCTTAGTCCCAAAATATTGCTTCAGAATCACCTTTCATATTTTACCTCAGAGCAATCTGTCAGTCTGATTAGCTTCGCTGACAGGCCATCTTTCAATTTTGCCCGCCTCTTCTATTCTAGAAGAGCCTTTCTGAGAAGTTTGGGAGTTTAGAAACTTCATCATTGTTGTTCTTGTTTCTCCTTCCCCTCATTTCTTTCTTTTTTTATTTTACATAGCCCACGGGGTGCATGTACGTGTGTGTGTAGACGGAACTAGACAGAAACACATACATACAAAATGAACTGAACTAAACTAACGAGGTGATAAATGGAACCCAATGGCACGTAAAATCGAAAGCACCGAATTACTCAATTGGTTAATAGCGTGCAATAGATCTGCTCTTTGGTGTCAGAAATATGGAAATTTGCCCTTTCTTTTGTTCGCTCAAGAGTTTTTGATTTGGTGATTATGATTTAAGGTCCTGTTAGCTTTGAACTGCAGTTCCAGGATGAAAAGGCTGGCACGACATTAGAGATCAAAGTCAAATTCCTTGGACCAGGGGTCAGCAACCTGCGGCTCTGGCCGCATGTGGCTCTTTCACCCCTCTGCTGCGGCTCCCGGCCACTCAAAATATGCATCACAACTGCCAATGTGCGACACCCGCCAGCATGTGATTTATTCAGCTTTTCAACCTCCAGTAGGCCAACCATGGATAAATCCAAGAAAAGAAAATTTTCAGAAGAAAACAGAACATTTAATTCAACTACAGAGCCTTGATAGTACAGGGGTTTAGTGCACCCTGTTATTAACACAGCTGCCTGCAATTTCTGCTGGTTCGAATCTCTCCAAGGCTCAAGGTTGACTCAGCCTTCCATCCTTTCTAAGGTAGGTGAAATGAGGACCCAGTTTTTGGGGGCGATAAGCTGACTTTGTATAAAATATACAAAAAGAATGAAGGCTATTGCTTAACGCATTGTAAGCTGCCCTGAGTCTCCGGAGAAGGGCGGCATATAAATCAAATTAAAAAAAAAACAAAAAACAAAAACTACATACGGTAGTTTTGTGACTGCTCAAGAAATAGTCAGACACGGGAAGGGTTTTGTGTCTCCCGGTGTTTTCTTTTCTGTGGGAAACGGATCCAAACGGCTCTTTGAGTGTTTAAGGTTGCAGAGCCCTGCCCTGGACTTACAACAGTTAATTTAATGACAGCTTAAAGTCGCAACAAGACCAGAAAAAATGTAATTTATGACTGTTTTTCACATTTACGACCATTGGTCATGTGATCAAAATTCAGACACTTGGCAACTGTCTCATATTTATGACCGTTGCAGTGTCCCGGGGTCATGTGATTCCCTTTTGCGACCTTCGGGTAAGCAAAGTCAATGGGGAAGGCGGATTCACTTAACAACCCTGTTACTCACTTAACAACTGCAAGGATTTACTTAATGGGGCAAAACCCACTTAACAACTGTCTTGCTTAGCCACAGAAATGTTGGGCACAAATCAAGGACTACCTGTACGTATGAAGGATTGCTGAAACGGAGAAAAGTTTCCATGCTGCAAAAGAGCCAATACATAATAGGTACTGAGGAACGCTGTGCCTCCTCTTTTGACCCCACCCCAATGTTAAATCCCATGTCTTTTTTTTTTTTAATACACCATGAATGTAATCAATTGCTTCAATATCTTTGTTTTGATCATAATGTGGGCGCACCGACTCTAGGGACCGGTACTCATCTCTGTTTCAAAGCCGAAGAGCCAGCGCTGTCCAAAGACGTCTCCGGGGTCATGTGGCCGGCATGACTCAACGCCAAAGGCTCCCGGAACACTGTTACCTTCCCACCAAAGGTGGTCCCTATTTTTCTACTTGCATTTTTTTACATGCTTTCGAACTGCTAGGTTGGCAGAAACTGGGACAAGTAACGACAGCTCACTCCATTACGCAGCACTAGGGATTCGAACCACTGAACTGCCGACCTTTCGATCGACAAGCTCAGCGTCTTAGCCACTGAGCAACCGTGTCCCTTCATATATCTATATCTATATCTAGATATACACACACACATCCATACACACACACAAACACACACACATATAGATATGTAAAGAATAGTTTGTAATATATATATATATCTATATATAGATATAGATATAGATAGATATAAATAGATATACAGTATATGGCACAGAAAGGAATATGAGCTAAAGAAAGCAGAATCTAGATGAGATGGGCAAATTTTAGATCTGCTAGACCTGTTCTACTCGAGTCTACTAAATAAAGCCACGATCAAAATAGTATCTCCTACAGCTGCTTCTCTACTACAAACTGAGAAACGAGGGTCTCCGAGCATCTGTTAAGCCCAAAATTTGGATCAATGCCCATACCAAGTCTTTCAGACAAAAAAACCAAAGAAAGTGGATTTATGTTTTCCTTTTTTTCTTTTTCCTTTTTTTTTTTTAGTAACCTAATTTAAGAGAGAAAAGGCTTTGTAGCTATTGATGTTCGTAGACAATTGCAACCCCTTTGCAAATAACTTGCAGCTGTATATACTTCATTGTACGTTTGTATGCATGTATGTGTAAATGGTCCACATAAATTTCTTTACTGGAAAAAAGAAATCAAATATTTGTTGGGAGAAAGGCTGCAGCTGTTCTGACTAATACTACCTGGGGGGGTTACAAAGGGCATCATTACTACTTGCAGTATAAAACCCAGAGTAGTTCACCTTTTGGAGGGTTTCTAGTCTTGCAAAATACCATCATCTGATTTGGTGCCCCTGACTTGAAGGTTCTTTTGGCTTGCTATAATGTATGATTAGAGGTCAAGGCTCACTTCCTGCAGCAGGAAACTCAATGGGAGAGCACTCGATTCTTCTTAACAGACTCCAAAGAAGATACTCCTCCTCTATTGACCTAGACATTGTGTCATTACAATACAGTTTACAGTAAGTGTAGTCTGTTACAGTGCATTGCACCTTCACTGTAAGCACAGTGGCTGCAACATTTTCCAGTCTATAGATCTCGTTGTTAGGAGCCATATTTGTTGACATATTTCCAATAGTATTTTAACAGTCTCCTCTCATACGTCTCTAAATAGTTCGTGTTTAAATTCTCTGTAATTGGTGAGTCATTCTCCTCTCCTCTTCCCTCTCCTCTTCTTTTCCCTGCCCTCCTGTCCACCACTCCACTCTCCTCCATTCCTCTCCTCTCCTCTCCTCTCCTCTCCCCTCCATTCTCCTTCTCTTCTCTTCTCTTCTCTTCTCTTCTCTTCTCTTCTCTTCTCTTCTCTTCTCTTCTCTTCTCTTCTCTTCTCTTCTCTTCTCTTCTCTTCTCCTCTCCTCTCCTCTCCTCTCCTCTCCTCTCCTCTCTTCTCTTCTCCCCTCTCCCCTCTCCCCTCTCCCCTCTCCCCTCTCCCCCTCCCCCTCCCCTCAGAGGTGGGTTTCAGCAGGTTCTGACCAGTTCTGGAGTACCGGTAGTGGAAATTTCGATTAGTTCGGAGAACCGGTAAATACCACCTCTGACTGGCCCCACCCCCATCTAGTCTCTGCCTCCCGAGTCCCAGCTGATTGTGAGGAAATAGGGATTTTGCAGTAACTGTCCTCTGGAGTGGGGTGGGAATGGAGATTTTACAGTATCCTTCCCTTGCCACGCCCACCAAGCCATGCCACGCCCACCAAGCCACACACACAGAACCGGTAGTAAAAAAAATTGAAACCCACCACTGCCTCCCCTCTCCTCTCTTGTGTAGAGGTAGGAATTAGGATTTGGGGAATGTAATGTGACCAAATAAAACATTTCTATTGATGCAGTGATCTTGCTGGGCATAAAGAGGGCTTGGCCCTTTGATGTATTTTATTCCATGAGAATTATTCCATCTCCCTTCCCTCAAAGCAATCATCTTTTCACAAGCCATTTTAATATATCCTAGGGATGTGCAGATTGGTTCAATCTCGTTTGAATCACCGATATGATTTGACTTCATGGAGTCCATTCAGAGCTGGCGAATCAATGAGTTAATTCAGAGGTATTCGAATCTATTTACGCCAGAATCAGTCTGGGCCCTGTTCACTTTGGAGTTCCCATCGATTTGCCTTCAAACTGCATCTCAAACTGAAGCTTTGTCTAGTTTCAATTGGTATGCATTCTCTATCTATGTATGCCATAGATCAATTTGCTTCAGTGGAATATATTTATTTATTTATTCTGTTGATTCATACATTGATTTTTCTTGTTTTCCCACTGCGGTTGAGAGATTCTTGGCAAATTTCAATCATCACAATGAACCTCCCACAACTCAATTACAATTACGTAACAACACAAAATAAGCAGTTCGAATTAAAACCAGGGATAAACTTTAAAAAAATACCACCAACCCCGAAGTAATAAAAATAGATGGCAACATCTACAAATCAAAGGCCTCTTCCAAAATTGTGTTTGTGAGTTGCTAACATTTGTTAACGTAGTATCTATATCTATATCTATATCTATATCTATATCTATATCTATATCTATATCTATATCTATATCTATATCTATATCTATATCTATATCTATATCTATATCTATATCTATCTATATCAGGTGTTGGTTCTTACCTTTAAAGTGCTCCATGGCTTAGGACCTGAGTACTTACGAGACCACCTGCTGCAACCGATAACCTCCCACCAACCAATACGCTCTCCCAGAGTAGGCCTACTCATAGTACCATCATTAAAACAATGTCATCTAGTAGTTCCAAGGGAGAGCGCCTTCTCTGTGGGGGCACCTACTCTTTGGAACAAAATACCCCCTGGAATACGAATAATCCCAGATCTTCACACTTTCCGACGTGCCTTGAAGACCTTTCTGTTTCAACAAGCAGGGCTAGCATAAACATCTAAATTCTATGCCAAGGTCTTAGCAGATACACTAAGTTGACTCAATTTATTATTTACTGTTTATAAAAAAGAAAAAAATATTATATGTATATGAAATCTTATTCTGTTCACCGCCCTGAGTCCTTCGGAAGAAGGGCGGTATAGAAATTCAATAAATAAATAAATAAATAAATAATAATAATAATAATAATAATAATAATAACAACAACAACAACAACAACAATAACAATAACAATAACAATAACAATAACAATAATAATAATAATAATAATAATAAATCTCTATCTATCTATCTATCTATCTATCTATCTATCTATCTATCTATCATCTATCTCAACAGTTAATATTTTTTTAAAGCAGTCCTAATTTAATACTGGATACATCCATGCGTTGGCCTTCAAGCTTATCAGGAAGGAGAGTTTCCTATAACTAAAATCTCTCTGCTATACCTTTGTTTGAAATTGCCCTTATGGTCGAGGAGAACATCTAAGGAGGTGAATCTTCTTTGTATTTTGTCTTTCCTTCAGATTCTTTTTTTAACAACTGCTGCTGATAGATGATTGACAAGAAGTCTAGAATAGAATAGAGCTGGAAGGGAGCTTAGAGGTCTTCTAGTCCAGCCCCCTGTTCAAGCAAGAGAAGCTAAACTGTTTCAGATAAGTGGCTGTCCAGTTTCTTCTTTAAAACCTCCAGTGATGGAACACACACGATTTGTGAAGGCCAGCTCTTCCACTGGTTAATTGTCCTCACTGTTAGGAAGTTTCTCCTTAATTCCAGGTTGCTTCTCTCCTTGATTAGTTTCCATCCATTGCTTCTTGTCCTGCCCTCTGGTGCTTTGGAAATAATTTGACCCTCTCTTCTTTGTGGCGGCCTCTCAAATACTGGAAAACTGCTCTCATGTCCCCTCTAGTCCTTCTTTTCTTTAGACTAGCCAAACCCAAATCCTGCAGCCATTCTCTCTATGTTTTAGTTTCCAAGCCTTTGATCATCTTAGTTGCACTTCTCTGAATTTTTTTTCCCAAGGTCTCAACATCTTTTTTATAGTATGGTGGCCAAAATTGTTTGCAGTATTCCAGGTGTGGTCTTACTAGGGTTTTATGAAGCGGTACTAATACTTCACGTGATTCACTTGATTCTATGCCTCTGTTTCAGAGGTGGGTTTCAGCAGGTTCTGACCAGTTCTGGAGAACTGGTAGCGGAAATTGTGAGTAGTTCGGAGAACCGGTAAATACCACCTCTGACTGGCCCCGCCCACATCTATTCTCTGCCTCTTGAGTCCCAGTTGATTGGGAGGAAATAGGGATTTTGCAGTAACCTTCCCCTGGAGTGGGTGGGAATGGAGATTTTACAGTATCCTTCCCCTGGAACGGGTGGGAATGGAGATTTTACAGTAGCCTTCCCCTGGAGTAGGGAGGGAATGGAGATTTTACAGTATCCTTCCCCTGGAGTGGGTGGGAATGGAGATTTTACAGTAGCCTTCCCCTGGAGTGGGTGGGAATGGAGATTTTACAGTAGCCTTCCCCTGGAGTGGATGGGAATGGAGATTTTACAGTAGCCTTCCCCTGGAGTGGGTGGGAATGGAGATTTTACAGTATCCTTCCCCTGGAATGGGTGGGAATGGAGATTTTACAGTAGCCTTCCCCTGGAATGGGTGGGAATGGAGATTTTACAGTAGCCTTCCTCTGGAATGGGTGAAAATGGAGATTTTACAGTAGCCTTCCCCTGGAGTGGGTGGGAATGGAGATTTTACAGTATCCTTCCCCTGGAGTGGGTGGGAATGGAGATTTTACAGTATCCTTCCCCTGGAGTGGGGAGGGAATGGAGATTTTACAATAGCCTTCCCCTGGAGTGGATGGGAATGGAGATTTTACAGTAGCCTTCCCCTGGAGTGGGTGGGAATGGAGATTTTACAGTATCCTTCCTCTGGAGTGGGTGGGAATGGAGATTTTACAGTATCCTTCCCCTGGAGTGGGTGGGAATGGAGATTTTACAGTAGCCTTCCCCTGGAATGGGTGGGAATGGAGATTTTACAGTATCCTTCCACTGGAATGGGTAGGAATGGAGATTTTACAGAATCCTACCCCTGCCACGCCTACCAAACCATGCCCACCAAGCCACGCCCACAGAACCGGTAGTAAAAAATTTTGAATCCCACCACTGCTCTCTTTATACAACCCAGGATTGTCTGGTCCCCAGAGCATTTAAACCCTACCATCTATTCCTTTCTATCTTTACTATTCAGTAAAGAACGAGGTCTGTTTTCGTTTACCTTTGATAGGTCCAAAGAGTTATTTTTTTCCC
This sequence comes from Pituophis catenifer annectens, assembly GCF_029215685.1. NCBI lineage: Eukaryota > Metazoa > Chordata > Lepidosauria > Squamata > Colubridae > Pituophis > Pituophis catenifer. Next base: position 7,410,108 of record NW_027256888.1, read on the forward strand.
TTGTAGGTTGATTGGAAGACCATACTGTTATATTGTTTTCAGTTCTGTTCAGGCTTGCCTGATTCAGAAGTACATACAAAATCTAATGCTTCAGTGAGTTATTCTCTCTCCCCCAACATTCTGTCATAGTTATTTGTATGAGCTGTGTGCTATGTGAACCCATGACAATTCATGCCGCTGCTCCTATTGGGGCTGACAATTGCTTGGGATCGTGCCATGTTGTGCTGCCAGAGAGAAACGTTCCACTGGGCTTGGCTAGGATTCTCCCAAAGAGGATGGCATTTTTCCAAGCTTTTAAGTCTTTTCATCTAACAATGATATTTGGCATCTTCTTCTCGCAAAGAAGAATTCCAATGTTTGCAAAGGCGCGCACCTGTGTTCCTGAAGGAAGTTGATTCACGAGCGTCTTTCCTTTTCATTATTGCAACACTAAGACTGAACATAGAACATACAATAACATCGGAGGTCCAACTAAGTGCTCGAGCATAACTAATATACTATCGTTTTATTATTTACTAGCTGATAACCCAGTGTTTCCCGGGTATGTATTTATCCCAATCCTGTATTAGACAGGAACTTCACCCTGAGCCCTGATTTCGGCAAGAATTCAATTAATGGAAAATGTTTTCCCTTTGCCCCCAGAGCGTCAAGTTTTTTTGTTTTTTTTTTTTAAAATTTGATTTATATGCCGCCCTTCTCCGAAGACTCAGGGCGGCTTACAATGTGCTCAGCAATAGCCTTCATCCTTTTGTATATTTTATACAAAGTCAGCTTATTGCCCCCACAAACTGGGTCCTCATTTCACCTACCTTAGAAAGGATGGAAGGCTGAGTCAACCTTGAGCCTTGGCGAGATTCGAACCCTGCAGTAATTGCAGGCAGCTGGTCTTAATAACCAGCTTAATAACAGGGTGCCTTAAACCCCTGTACTACCAAGGCTCTAGTAAAATGATACCACCTTGTTGTTTTGCTAGCTGATCCATGATCATTTGGTAATCTTTTTTTCTGATCTTGATTTAGAAGTGGCTTCTTGTCCACAATATATGCACTAAGATGCTTGACGTTGTAGTTCTTTCCTCGTATGTAACCTGCATGAAGTACGTCGTGCCAGTCTCGTAGTGGTGCAGGCAGGCCGAGTAATGTTCTATTGATCATGGTCATACATTTGTCTTCAAGAATAATCAAAGCCTTGTTGAAAATGTCCAAACCAAACGTAATTTCTAATGTTGGAGTTTCCCCCTTACCAGAGGGAGCCCCCTTGTGGAGTACTGTGAAACCATTACCATGGCAACTCCACTGTGCTGTACAGTAGAAGCCATTTTAAGGCAGTACAGTAGAAACCATTTTAAGGAACAACAGGCTGTATCCTAACAGAACACAAGCACCCCTTGGGGTGTTAGCGGTGTCTTAACCCCACAGTATTTGTTTCCAGAGAGTAAGTCATCTGTGTACCAAGTTTGGTTGAAATTGCTCAGAGGGTTCCAGAGTTATGCTGGAACATACACACACACACACACACACACACACACACACACACACACAGAGCCATTTATAGATGATAGATAGATAGATAGATAGATAGATAGATAGATAGATAGATAGATAGATAATGTTAATCAAATTGATAGTGCACCCATCTCATAGACAGTGACATTGGGCAGGGTACAATATTGAAAATAACATAAAATATAGCAGAGGGAGTTATTAATAATACATTTAACTGATTAACGTGGTACTTTTTTCTCTATCCAATGCTGTCTTGTTAGTATTTTAGTTCATATGTACAGTGTGTATTAGTGTATATGAGAGAGAGAGCATCTTTGTTCTGGAGCCATGAAATACCATGAAATGTGACTTTTGGAAAGAGGTGAAGAATTTCCACTAAAGGAAATTCAAACATCAAGCATTTGAAGAAAAATCCCAAGCAAAATTTCTTTTCCTTCATTCCACCAGCCCACTTAACATTGGAACTTAAACTGGGAAGAAGATGAAATGCATAACCGTGTCGAACACCGTATGCTTTTTAGTTCCTACAATAACATGCTTAAGGAATAGCACAAGTTTTGATTGTGGCTTTGATTATGACCTCATCACATCACGCGGTCATTGACATTAGTTACACTCGAAATTTCTAAGTGGCTTTACATGTTGGTTGCAAGAGACTTAGAAAAAAATCCATAAAGGGATTAAAAAATAAAGCAGGTGAAGACAGATAGTTAAGGTACAATTGCAAGATGCGGAAAAAATAGGATTCTCAGATATGGTAAGGCAAACAGAGGCAGAGATGATGGAAACGAAGAAGAAACATTTGTCAGATGTCCTGACTCTGGGGAAGTTAAGACCTGGCCATAGAGATTCTCAGTCATCCAAGTCATGGTTATCCCAAAGGTGCTGTAGGAAGTTAGCACCCGCCCCTTTCCTAGAAGAATGAAATATTTTAGGAAATATTAAAAAGGCAGAATATTATGTTTCCCTGGATGAGAAATGGAGAAGCATGTTTTAAAGACGAAGCAGCTCCCACCTTCTTGCCCTCCCCACCCTTTGTCAATAGGCCAGAGGCAGAAACTCAATTCCCTCCCATCTTTGTCAATGGACCATCATCTGCAACACAATAGGACCCATCTAGCAACAGAAACTAACAGAATAGGACCCATCTAGCAACAGAAACTCACCACATGGCACCTGGGAAGATTACATCAGCCAGCAAGGCTAGCTAAGACCCCCACTCCCTGGGAGTCTGACAACCAATCAGGATACTCTTTCTGAGCCACAGGAAGTTCAAAGCCAGAGAGGGCATAAAACCCGGGGACTCACTGCATCTCAGCCCCTTTTCTGTTCAGGAACTCAAACCATGTGATCCTGTCCACCATTAAACCATCTTTCCAAGCAGCCTCCATGTTTCCAGTGTCTTTTTCCCCACTTGGAGCTGAACCCAGAAGGATATTTCTTCTAACAGTGCTTTTTCAGGAGGCAAGCTCTGACAGGATAGTGGGGAATGGAAGGATCCTATCTTGTCAGAGCTGAAGAAGATTTTTTGATGAAATGTCTTCAAAAGAAAAAAAAAAAAGAAAGTCCAGTTGCCTCCTTAAAAAGCAGCTTTGGGACAACCATGACCTGGATGACTGACAACCTCTACAGAGTTTTAGCTATACAATTTGGGATGAACACCCTTGGAATGGTGTGGGAGTAGGAATGGATTTCCAGAGTAAAAATTGCAGCCCACAGGAGCCATTTACACCACTCAGGTGACCCTGAGGACACAGATAAACCTTCAAGTGCTTCAACGACCTTCTAAAATGATGCAAATGACCGGCTGTCTGACAGGAATATAAATCCTTCCATTCCCCACTCTCCTGTCAGAGCTGAAGAAGCTTCTTGGAGGAGAAGCGAAACGTCTTCAAAAGAAAAAAAAAACAAGAAAGCCTCCTGAAAAATCACCTTTGGGCTAAGACCAGATCCTTAAATTTAAATAGTGGAAGTGCAATAGATGGAGAGGGGAAGGAATTTGAAGAGAGATAAGAGGTTAGCTCAATAATCAAACAAATCCCCCAGGTTTGGACGTAGTAAACCAGGAGAAGAGAGAGAGAGAGAGAGAGAGAGAGAGAGAGAGAGAGAGAGAGAGAGAGAGAGAGAGAGAGAGAAGCAGAGAGTTGTGAAACAGGAAAATGGGGATGTCCACTTTCCTGCTAACAGAAAGGATTTTTATAAGTGCTCTCTGAACTTAGTTATTTTCTTGCAGACATTTCATTACCAATCTAGGTAGCATCATCAGTGCTAGAAGGGAGTGAGATTTGTTCTCTGTTTATATAGTAGTGACTTCCTCATCAGTTTGTTTGTTTTTAAACAAATTTTATTGGATTTTTTTTCTTTTCTCCTCTCCCACCTTCACCCACATCTATCTTTCTTTCTTTCTTTCTTTCTTTCTTTCTTTCTTTCTTTCTTTCTTTCTTTCTTTCTTTCTTTCTTTCTTTCTTTCTTTCTTTCTTTCTTTCTTTTTTTAACAGAGTGTTGGTCGTTTCTTATCTTATAAAATTAGTCAAAATAAATATATTTTACTCAATTACAATTTTTGTCAATATCGAATTCCCCCCTTTCCTTTTTTTTTTTTGAATATACCTCAGTATTTCTATACTTGCATACATAAACACCTTCTTCATTTACCCCTAAATTCTAACTTCACTATTTGTACATATTTATCCTCTTTTATTCTTAAACAATTCATTCTTTTTCTTAATATATTTATATTTGTTTGTTCAGAGCTGCCTTCCTTCCACTTCATCTTTTTATTATTATTATTATTATTATTATTATTATTATTATTATTATTATTATTATTATTATTATTATTATTATTATTATACAGCAATCTTTCTCCTCAAACCTAACCTCTCCCTCTTCTCCTTCCAACTTTCTTTCCCCATCTTCTTATTATTATTGTTTATTGGTTCGATTTATATGCCGCCCTTCTCCGGAGACTCAGGGCGGCTTACAATGCTTTAAGCAATAGCCTTCATACTTTTGTATATACCTGTTTAGTAGGGCTTTCGGTCCCCCCCTAAGCGGTGTTCTTTTTTATACAAAATCAGCTTATTGCCTCCACAAACCGGGTCCTCATTTTACCTCATTTTCTCTTCTCTACTTCCCCTTCCCTTCTCCTTCTTGTGACTTGCTCATCAGTGTTGGTAAGAGTATTCATGTGTGTGTGTGTGTGTGTGTGTGTGTGTGTGTGTGTGTGTGTGTGTGTGTGTGTAAAATTGTTCCTTGTTTAGGCTGCTGTTTATCTATAGCCAGGTTTTTTTTTTTTCCTGAGGTAAATGTCAGCATTGATAAGTGAGGTATCAAAAGGCTGAGAACACAAATATGGGTTGCTGGAAAAACCATGTTTTAAGAGCTTTCTGGAAGGCTGATAGTGATGGGGTTCACGTTACGGTGGGAGGAATGATGTCCCAGAGGTCAAAAACCAGAGTAGAAAAGTCTCGTTTTGTGGGTCTCATTAGATGACACTCTTTAATACACAGGGCCTATAACCGTGATGGCGAACCTATGGCACGGGAGCCATATTTGTGGGCACTCAAGTGTTGCCGTAGCTCAGCTCCAGGGCAAATGCATGCTCCGGCCAACTGATTTTTGGGCCTTCTGGTCCCACCAGAAGTTGGGAAATAGGCTGTTTTTGTCCTCCCCAGGCTCCTAGAAAGCATCTGGAGCCTGGGGAGGGTGAAAAACGGGCCTACCAGGCCCATAGTGCCATCACGTGCTAAAAACGGGGGGACTTGGGGGGAGGTCACACATGCATGCACGGGGGTGGGGTGCATTGAATTATGGGTGCGGGCCATGGGCAACCTCCCCATGCTCCCCACGCTTTTGGCACACAACGGCAAAAAGGTTAGCCATCACTGGCCTATAATATGCTTTTCTTGCCAGTGCTGATGGGATGGGAAGATGCAATGGCGAAAAGATGCTTCCTCAAATATCATGTGATCCTCATGTGAGCCTCCATCTGCATCACAAACTTTAACCTACTTTGCGTGACTGCTTTGTATTTAAGGAAGGATCAAATCCCCAGTGGGAATGGAGATTTTACAGTATCCTTCCCCTGGAGTGGGGAGGGAATGGGGATTTTGCAGTATCCTTCCCCGGGAGTGGGAAGGTAATGGGGATTTTGCAGTATCCTTCCCCGGGAGTGGGGAGGGAATGGGGGTTTTGCAGTATCCTTCCCTGGGAGTGGGGTGGGAATGAAGATTTTGCAGTATCCTTCCCCTGGAGTGGGGAGGAAATGGAGATTTTGCAGTATCCTTCCCTGGGAGTGGGGAGGGAATGGGAATTTTGCAGTATCCTTCCCCTGGAGTGGGGAGGAAATGGGGATTTTGCAGTATCCTTCCCCGGGAGTGGGGATGGAATGGGGATTTTGCAGTATCCTTCCCTGGGAGTGGGGTGGGAATGGAGATTTTGCATATCTTTCCCCTGGAGTGGGTAGGAAATGGGGATTTTGCAGTATCCTTCCCCAGGAGTGGCGTGGGAATGGAGATTTTGCATATCCTCCCCCTGGAGTGGGGAGGGAATGGGGATTTTGCAGTATCCTTCCCTGGGAGTGGGGTGGGAATGGGGATTTTGCAGTATCCTTCCCTTGCCACGCCCACCAAGCCACGCCCACAGAACCGATAGGGAAAAATTTTAGATTCCACCCCTGCCTACTAGCATGTTGCAATCTTTCAGGAAGTGCAACAGAATTATCGGAAGGGCTGTGCTTTGCATTGATCCAGATCCATACGTTATCAAACTTCAAATAATGCTCACCCAAACTCTGTAAAGCAGATCGATATTATTGGAGAAGAAAATGGCACGAATAGAAGGGGGAGAAAAACCGGGTAATTCTGAGTTTAAGGCCACCTGAGGAGCATATGGCTGGAGAGAGATTTCCGACCAACGTTTTTTTGCTGTTGTGCAGTATTAGGAAACGGCAGAGGAGTTAACTGAAGTCTATTGAGTGACAAGAAGTGTAAACACTGCCTTTTTTTTTTTTAAAGGCCAGTGTAAAAGGATTTGTTCACTCAAATTCGTATCTCCAGAGGACACCTCAAAGCAGCTCCACATTCTTCGTCTGGCAGTCATTGCTGATGGCCATTTTCTCCGTTATGTCTCCTGTCAGAAAGTACTTTTAAGAAAGGAATTTTTTTTTTGGGGGGGGGCAAACTGAGGGAGTGGGATCTAACATGCAAGAAAACTAGGTTTATTTTCTTTCTGTGTGTGTCTCTTTTTTTTTTTTCTCTGCCTTTATCTTGCTGGAAGCAAGGACATTTGTTTTATTTTTTTCTCCTCCAATGTTATCTGGACTAATGCTTAGAAAATAAAATAATAAAATGTGATTGTGATCACATTTTATCTCTCTGTTGGTCTCTTAAATGACTGTTGGTAATATCTCCACATTATTGCCAAGATCAGGGGTGGTATTCACTTACTTTCCCTTACCGGTTCACAACTGTGAGCGTGTACATGATGGGGCACATGCTTCGCTCACACGTGCACTGTCCACGCAGGTGCCCGGTCTTCCGCACATGCATTTTGCTGGCTTGTGTGCCTTCCACGCATGCGTCCAGCCTCAAAAATGTGCCTAAATAGGATGATTTCCACTAACTGGTTCAGGCAAACCGGTCTGAACCAGCTGAATAGCACCTCCGGCCAAGATATTCTGCTTCTGATCCTGTGGGCTTTCATTTTTGAAGAATATGTAAAATGCCAGTTTTAGTTTAAGATATATCTGTTCATTGATGATATAAAGGTAAGGTTAACGGTTCCCCTTACACATACGTGCTAGTCGTTCCTGACTCTAGGGGGCGGGGCTCATCTCCGTTTCAAAGCCGAAGAGCCAGCACTGTCCGAAGACGTCTCCGTGGTCATGCGGCCGGCATGACTAAATGCTAAAGGTGTACGGAACGCTGTTACCTTCCCACCAAAGGTGGTCCCTATTTTTCTACTTGCATTTTTTTTACATGCTTTCGAACTGCTAGGTTGGCAGAAGCTGGGACAAGTAACGGGAGCTCACTCCATTATGCGGCACTAGGGATTCGAACCGCTGAACTGCCGATCTTTCGATCAACAAGCTCAGCCCCTTACCCACTGAGCCACTGCGTCCCTTCTTCATTGATGATATACTGGATGCTAATAGAGACCTATGACTTCTTTACAAGGACTGATACTGGGACTGTTTTTAAATAGAGAGCAACAGGCCTTAGGAAGATCCTGGAGTTTACAGCAGGCAAAACGGAGAATCAGGAAAAATCCATCTTTAAGTTTCCAGCTAGATCCGTTTATCTCTTGAATTCCTCTCCTGAATATGTTAAAAGTTCTTTCTGTGAACCGTAAGGTCAACAAAGGGACTTCGCGTAGAAGGGAAAGGCAAGGAAATGTGCAAATTACAGAATGGTTGCAACAATTCTCCACACAAGCAACATTTTGCTGAAAATCTTACGAAGTATATACGCATGAAAGAAGAAATGCAAGATTGGATAGAAGGTGGTTAATGGAGAGAAAGGTGGGAATTTGAGAAGCAGGTTACTGTTTGCTTTATTCATTACATCCTAAAAATCATACTAGAAGGAGTACTATAGTTTAACAGGTCTGCCAGATTATAAAATTATTATTTTGAAGGAGTTATACAATGAACAAGAAGCCAAAGAACTCAGTTCCTGGAAACAGAAGCTCAAACAGAAGACAGTAAGAGTTAAAGACATGAATTAGCGTTCCCTAAGATTGAGTGTGTTTTTACTTGGAAATGGCAATTGAATTGTTTCCTTTATTAGAGCTGAGGTGGTTAGAGGTCAGCACTGCAGCTGACTGCTGGCTGCAGTTCGGCAGTTCAAATCTCACTGGCTCAAGGTTGACTCAGCTTTCCATCCTTCCGAGATTGGTAAAATGAGGACCCAGATTGTTGGGGGCAAGAGGCTGCCTCTGTAAACAGCTTAGAGAGGGCTATAAAAGCACTATGAAGCGGTATATAAGTCTAAGTGCTATTGCTATTGGAAAGGAGAGTGGGTTGATAACAACTTGGAACTTTATTACAAGTCTTTGCAGATATTTTAATAGACTTCATATAGACGATTTTACTGCAAGAGGAGAAAATAGGAATATACATAACACGATTCTCTGGAATTCATCAGATTTATACACACATTTAAAACCAATGCTGTGTTCTGCACAGCGCTAATGTTTGTATCAAGTAAAAATGGGAGTTGGATTTGAAAGTGTATGTATGTACCTTCTTAAAGTCAGAGAAAACAATTCACAAAAACAATACACCAAATTCCATGTGAAGAAAGAGCTGTGTGTCAAGGGCCAGGGAAACCAGGAGAGTCAGGCACTTCAAATGAGTATAAAGATTTATTGCAAGCTTAAGCTCTCTACAAAAATCTGACCTACTAACGGTCAAGGGAAATGAGTGGGAATTAAGAAGGCATTCAAGGTGCACTGGACTTAGATCTCTTGTGGGCATACAGGGACTTGAGACTTATGATGCATTCAGGAGTGGGTTGCTGGGGGTTCACAAGGGTTCGGGAGAACCTCTAGCTAAGATTCTGTGCAGTTCAGAGAACCCCCAAATTCCACTCCTGGCTGGCCCCGCCCACCCTGTCCCACCCCTCCCAGGAGTCCCCACGCAGCCCGTTTTGCATGCAGGTAAGTGCAAAGTGCTTGCGGAGGCTCGGGGAGGGCAAAAAATGGGCCTACCAGAAATTCGGGAAGGGCCTCTGGAGCCTGGGGAGGCCATTTTCGCTCTCCCCGGTGGCTCAAGGAAAGCCTCCGAACCCTAGGAAGGGCAAAATACCCACCACCACCGCCGTGGTGCAGGAGGCCAACTAGGCCATGCCCACCATAGCCATGCCTACCCAGCAACCAGACAGAGAAGCCTTTGATAAAATTTTTGAAGCCCACCCCTGGATGCATTTGACCCCTCTCTCAGACTCATCCTGGTCATCTCATACAGATCCCCTCCAAAAGATACTTACAACTCAGTTATGAAGTTCTAGTAGCTCTCCCCCAATGCCACATGGCCATATTTTGGATGCTCAGCAACTGGTCACCTCCTACACTGTGCCCTTGAACTTTCTGAAATATATTTAGAGACCCTTCCTTTGATTACTTTGACCACATATTCCTAGTACTGACATTGTGGAAAATATAATCGAGAGGCCAAAACGTTTGGTATTTCAAGTCTTTAATGAAAATATTGGCATGGAAGGCATGGAGTTCATTCAAAGAGCTTCCTAAAATGTCAGCAAAAGCTTTCTTATTTCTCGGCAGATAGCTATGGACACAGCTCCTTGGCTGTGACATCTGGAATAGCTGGAAGGCAACCAATCTATTTGCTTCTTTTTGGGGTTGGCAAACAGGGGGAAAGTTGAATGCTCAAAATAGCTACCTAATTTCACCATTCTTGAGGCTGTGGAAAGATACTGTTTTATGCCTCAGTTACTAACATGAGGTTACTCAAATATTTTTGTCTAGAAGAATGACTCTAGGTTAACAGAATAGGTATGTATGTATGTATGTATGTATGTATGTATGTATGTATGTATGTACCCTGTTTCCCCGAAAGCAAGACCCTGTCTTATATTTTTTTGAACCCCAAAATAAGCACTTGGCCTTATTTTCAAGGAGTCTTATTATTTTGGGGTGCGTGGAGCAAGACGGGGTTCCTCTTGCTGTCTTACCTGATTTCCAGCTCTGTCTCCCTAACCCTAACCAGAGGAAATGGCAGGGACCAGCTGTGCATGTGTTTAAATATCTTCGGGGAGGGCTTATTTTCGGGGGGGGGTATTTTCGGGGAGGGCTTATTGTAAAGCATGCGCTCAAAAACCCGATTGGGCTTATTATCCGGGGAGGTCTTATTTTCGGGGAACATGGTATGTATGTATCTGCTTAAATATTTAAATAGATAAATAATAAATACACTAAATAAACTCAATGCGTCATGCAAACTACACAGGAATGTGCAGAAAAAATCTCAAATGATAGGATTAAAAACAAACATACTTACGTATTCTATTAGGGAAAGATCCTTGTTATATTCCAGAATTCTCGTGGGTCACTTTTTAAGTAAAAGGTGGTTCTAAAAAGAATCCTAATGGCTGGCAAAGTATCATCCAGTTAAGTTTGTGATGAGAGTAGTTCAGTTTTCCATCCTACATCCTAACTACAACATCATACTGGTTTTTCCAACACAGCTTCTTCACTGAATTGATAGCACAAGCAATTTTTCATTACAGTCAGAGATATTGGGTGACTCGTGACACTAGGATGCATGTGGCTTTCACAGAGGCCAAAATAATAATTCCCTGTGCTTTCAAAGCAACTATACCGTATGAGGCTTCCCTCTTTATAAAGCAGTCCTTTCTCAGGACTTTAAAAAATGCATTTTAAGTCAATTAAGGCAAGTCTTGCTGCCTTATTTTGAACAACTGGAAATATATACTTTGGGAAGGGTAACCCTATTAATTTTGGTTTCACCAGGCACAAGTTAAATTTGAATGCGACTGCAGGAAAAAAGCAGGCAGAGCTGGAGGGGTAGAATTAAGCATGTCATCAGTTTAGAATCGCTACGTTCCCACAAAGGCTCCAAGCCTAACCCATGAATTTCATTGACCCTTTCTGGTGCCAATTTAGTGTTGAACTCCAGTTGATCATATTCTTGTATATTGGCTTGAATAAATCTTCTATGTTGCAGTCTTACGATTGGTCCTGATTTTTTGCACCTGACAGCAATCTTCTTACTGTACGTACAGTAGATGTTTCATGCAGTGGTGTAATCTAAAATTTGTTACTACCGGTTCTGTGGGCGTGGCTTGGTGTGTGTGTGGGGTAATGTGACTGGGTGGGCATGGCCAATTTTCTTTTTTTTACTTTTAAAACCATTTTTTACATGTAAAACCATGTAAAAAAATGTTTTCAAAAGGCTCTGACGATCCAAGCTGGGATCGTCAGAGCCATTTAAAAGAATGGCTCTGATGATCCAAGCTGAGTTGTCTGATTAGCAGGCAACTCAGCTGGGATCATCAGAGTTTGGCTCATCAGAATTTGGCTCGTCAGAGGTATTTAAAAGAAAAAAAGCCTCTGATGATCGCGCGGCTCAGCTGGGCATGGGGGCGGAGGCAGGGATTTTTGCTACCAGTTCTCCAAACTGCCCGCTGCCATCACTACCTACTCACCCGAGCTGGTCCAAACCGGGAGAATTTCACCCCTGGTTTCATGTCCATATACTTCTTGTAACTATGTTTTTTTCCCCAATAAAATACATTATTTTTTTTGTTTGTTTGTTTGTGCTAATTTCCATTTATTTACATGGCTTGCTTCCTATATTTTGTGCCACAAAATTCCAAAAACAAACAAAAAATGAGATATTGGTATTCACTTTGGATCTCCCACAGCTGTAAATATGACAAATTCATTTAAAATGTTGAATCAAATTCATTGGTGACATGTTTGCAAGTTATTGGACTTGCATATCTGCAAGTTATTGATCAACTCAAGAACATATACTCTGTTTCCCCAAAAATAAGACCCAACCGGAAAATAAGTCCTAGCCTGATTTTTCAGGATGCTCATAATATAAGCCCTACCCCACAAATAAGTCCCAGTTAAGATTGTCAGCCAGATGGGAGATTTAGTACCATATTTTCCCAAAAAATAAGACCTAACCAGAAAATAAGCCCTAATGCATCTTTTGGAGCAAAAAATATAATAAGACCCGTTCGTATTTTTGGGGAAATTAATTAGTAATAATTAAAGCACTTTTATTGCCTGCTATGTAAGGACATCCCAATTGCTAAACAAGTTTTCCATATGCTCCTACTGAAATCTCAATTATTTATTTTAATAATTTCAGAGCCCCTGATTAGTTCTTTCTCTCTGTGTGTGTCAGTATGAAGTTGTTAACAAAGAAAACATCCTCCGAATTAAATACAATCCATTGTATACTGCCACGTGTCCAATTATAGAAACGCTGTGAATGCCATGTAATGTTTAAGACATAAAAGAAAGATGTGAAAACAATAGTGAATAATTCATTGACTGTTTTCTTTTTTTTTCCCCACCAAGTAGAGGGCAAGAGAGAATTCAGTTAATTATACTTTTTTATTCCTCCTGTCTTATTGAAATTCTGCGTATGCATCTTGAGTAATTGTGTCCCCATTTTTCTTGCATTACTGAACAGGATAAAAACCTAATGCTTCATTCTTTAAAAACAATAGGTACAATCACATGAAGTTAGTCAGTTGAGGGGGGGCTTTGAATCAATTCTGACCTTTGATAACTGTATAGAAAAAAATGTCTTCCCTATAGGGGTGAAATGCTACTGGTTCACTCCGGTTCGGGCAAAACGGTAGTGATAAAAAATTACTGATTTGGGTGAAGCAGTAGTAAAAGAAAGCTACCAGTTCGGTCGAACTGGTAGTTAAAAAAAGCTACCAGTTCCTCTGAACTGGTATTTCCAACACTCAGCTGTGCCATGTGGTTTAGATTTAGCAAAGCTAAATCGTGTGGCACAGCTGATCCCCCCCTCGCTGTTCCATTTACCTTCCCTAACCTCCTTTTGGCACATACTGTGCATGTGTGTGCACGCACGCAGCGTGCATTTAGTGGGCACAGCATGCATGTGTGATCAGCGAACCGATAGCAAACCGGTTCAGATTTCACCACAGCTTCCCTACCAACCAGCCCATGGTGAGAATCTGTAGATATCTCAGAAGCATTCTACAATCTTGTTGAAGCTGTCCATCCACCTTATACGTTGATTTTTTTTGCCCCTTTTTGCTTCCCCGAGCATCTCCAAGCATATGTTGTTAGTATTGATCACGTCCCGTCTGTCCTCATGTGTAAAAGATCTGAATTCTAATCCAGCTTGACTGAGTTACGATAGAGTGCTTCCCTCATTTAGCAAAGAAAGCCTCCTATAACAAAACAATGAAACTATCTTGTAGATATATTAGGGGGACACTCCATTGGAATACGGTGGAATTTACTTCTCAATGAATAATAATGAAAAACCATAGCACTGATTATGTCACAGGGTGCTATCCTGCATGGTCATTACCATTTGATTACTGTTAGGTTGGGCAGGGTTTCAGAAGGATCTCTCATGTTATGAGGGCTTCAGTTCAAATATTTATTAAAAGTTAAACATGGTTGTGTTCAGTGGTGGGATTCAAATAATTTAACAACTGGTTCTCTTCCCTAATGACTGGCTGGGTAGGCATGGCCATGGTGGACATGGCCAGGGGGTGTGACAGGCAGCACTCGGCCTCCTGCACCACCCTGGGAGTAAAAACGGGGCAAGGGGGGGGTAAGTGCCATCCTGCCTCCGATGCCTCGTTTTGGGCCTAGTAGGCCTTGTAGGCTTCCCTGCAGCCTCCTGGGAGCAAAAATGGCCCACAGGGGAGGCCACAGCACACACACCTGTGCCCCATTTTGGGTCTAGTAGGTGTCAAGCTCCAGCCTCGACTGGATGAGAGATGGAGATGAGATAGGCCTCTCTGCAGCCTCCTGGGAGCAAAAACAGGCCACAGGGGTCTACGCCGTACCCCCTGTGTCCCATTTTGGGCCTAGTAGGCCTCCCTGCACTTACTTGGGAGTCAAAATGGGGTGCGTGGGGATTCCTGGAAGGAGCGGGAAGCGGAGGGTGTGGCCAGCCAGCAATTTAACAACTGGTTCACCCGAATTAGCCTGAACTGGCTGAATCCCACCACTGGTTGTGTTAATAAATGATGGCAGAATTTCACTTTGATCAGGGGCAAGATTTTCTCTGAAGATCGACTTCCTGAGTTGGTGCAGAAAGAACATTCTTTGTTGTGCTTTTTTGATGACGTTTTTGATGTTAGGTGTTAGGTTCCTGACGTGTTAGGTCCCTGAGCTCCCTGAGGTGTTAGGTCTCTGAGGGTAGGGGAAGAAGCAATGGTTGGTAGCTCATCAAAGGGAAATCCAACCTGGAAAAAACAAGTCAATCACACTTGGCCAATAAAGAATTCTATTCTATTCTATTCTATTCTGTTCTGTTCTGTTCTGTTCTGTTCTGTTCTGTTCTGTTCTGTTCTAGTCTAGTCTAGTCTAGTCTAGTCTATTCTATTCTAGTCTATTCTAGTCTAGTCTAGTCTAGTCTAGTCTAGTCTAGTCTAGTCTAGTCTAGTCTAGTCTAGTCTTGGAGAACAAAATTGGCCACCCCTTCTCTGTGACAGCCCTTCAACTATAGGAAGATTGTTATCATGGTGGCGCAGTGGTTAGAGTGCAGTACTGCAGGCTATTTCTGCTGACTGCCAGTTGCCTGCAATTTCGCAGTTCAAATCTCAAAATTGACTCAGCCTTCCATCCTTCTGAGGTTGGGTAAAATGAGGACCCAGATTACTGAGGGCAATAGGCTGACTCTGTAAAATTGCTCAGAGAGGGCTGTGAAGCACTATAAAGTGGTGTATAAGTCTAAGTGCTACTGATATCATGCCACCTCTAATGATACTCCACAACCCTTGAAACTACTCTTATTCATCCTTCTCTGTGGTTGGATAGAAGTGACCACACAGTAATAGTGGCTAATCTGGTAATCACAAACACAACCTTTAATTACCCTGATTCCGAAAAAACAGCGCTAGGGCAATAAACATACATGACTTCTGTTAGGAAATGATTTTACCTAACTTGTTGGGTTGGCAATATATAAACCATAAATGTAGCTTTATAACTGCTGTATTGCTGTATTGCATCATACTGTGTCCTGATTGGTTAACTCTGTAGCTAATGTCCTTAAGAGGGAGCTAGAAACATGGTTTGTTTCTCTGCTGATCTTTACTGCTCGTTACTGCTCTTTGCTGTGTTTGCTACTGTTTGCAACTGTTAATGTGTATGACTACGGCGACTGGTAAGAAGACTTTGTTATTGGAATATCCCTGGACTATTGTTTTACTATCTACTGCTTTATCTGTGTATGACCTGGACTGTTTATTGGACTGTGCCTTACTATTTCCTGAAAGTAAACACAACTCAGTGTATCTGTGTGTTGGCTGTGTTTATTCGTAACTACTCTCAATCGCTTTTATGTGCACACCCTTGCTACTCAAGGGTTGCTCTGTGAATTCCTTAACAATTTGATCAATTTGGCTTAAGCGGACTGTAGAATCCCAGACTTCAATACCTTAGTCCATCATCTAGTTCCTGAGATATGGGGTATCTTTTAATATATCTCTTTTTAAAACGAGAGGCTAAAAGGAAATTACATGACACATGAAAGCCACTGATAGGACCAGGAAGCTTCAGCTGTGAGATTTTCTGTTCCTAACAGTCAAAAAATAATATAAACATTTTTAAAAAACCAATGTTTTATTGTTTCAAATCCCAGCTACTGTAGGTCCAAAAGAAACCTCTGTATTCTCTGCTGTTTGTGTTTAACACAACCAGTCAGTCCTAGAGGAGATCAACCCTGACTGCTCTTTAGAAGGCCAGATCCTGAAGATGAAACTCAAATACTTTGGCCACCTAATGAGAAGGAAGGATTCACTGGAAAAGAGCTTAATGCTGCAGAAAATTGAGGGCAAAAGAAGAATGGGATGACAGAGAACGATGTG
The DNA here is from genome assembly GCF_029215685.1 of Pituophis catenifer annectens. Classification (NCBI taxonomy): domain Eukaryota; kingdom Metazoa; phylum Chordata; class Lepidosauria; order Squamata; family Colubridae; genus Pituophis; species Pituophis catenifer. Next base: position 7,426,201 of record NW_027256888.1, read on the forward strand.
GTTGGATGGAGTCACTGAAGCAGTAGGAGTGAGCTTAAATGGATTCCAGAGGATGGTAGAGGACAGGAAGGCCTGGAGGAACGTTGTCCATGGGGTCGTGATGGGTCGGACATGACTTTGCAACTAACAACAACAACAACTCCCTTCTATCAGTACAATATATCTTTGTGGGGAATGTTAAGTCTGTAGTATTCCATCTTGACTAGCACTGATGGTATTATTACCTAGTTTGTGTAAATGAAACATCTGCAAGGAAACAACCAATTTCAGAGAGCACCAAGGACTCCAAAGTTCTCACTGTCTGGAAATTTCATTCATTCATTCATTCATTCATTCATTCATTCATTCATTCATTCATTCACATTCATTCACATTCATGTATAAGAAGTTAGCACCCCACCCTTTCCTAGAGGAATGAAACATTTTGGGAA